>NW_026863215.1:0-124488 GCF_026571515.1 Ruditapes philippinarum
GGAAAATTTTTGAAAGGTTTGCGGTTCATGATTATTTGCTTTCCATTTTACATTTCTTAAAGATTTTAACTATCAAAAATAAAACCACTTCAATGTGTTTTGATAGATCAAATATGTTTTCCAAAAATACACAAAATTTTGAGTGGCGGGTGGTCTTTACGAACCAAACTGAGATTGGTGAGGTCTTTGGGTTAGAGTACTGTACTTTCACGAGGGATATTCTTTTATTTTTTCTTCCACACATTTACACTAAAAGTCGGTAATAATTAAAAGTTTAGCAATCAAGGGAGGAATCATCTGTTAACTTTTGCTTATTGAAACAGACATACTATTATGGTTATGCTTTATATCATTAATCTTCTTTGTATTAAACTAAATAACATTATCAGACCCTTTCAAAACTTATTGAATAAAATATGTAAAAAGTGTTTAATACGTACGATAAATCACTCACAAAACATGTATGTACCAGACATTTTAAATGAGCTGAATACATTTAGACATAAAAAATAAACTGTCGTTTTATTGGACAGTGTAAATACATGATATTTAATCAGTTTGTATTATTGTAAAATGTGTACGCAACAGACGCATGTAGAGAATAAAAACTGTAAAAACTTATCACGATATAGCTTCGAGTATAATAACAGAAACATTTAAGCGAAAAACAAATTAGGGGTTTTGTTTATTCAGTTATGTCCCCTTGAATGTGTCCTTTTGTTAAATCAAGTCGTTTAAAGTGCAGGTTACTTATACGTATGTCTTACAATTTGTTTATATCTATTATTTTATCCTTGGTCACAATAAAATAATTTAAGGTTTTTACTTAGTTTTCATTTAAAGTAAAGGTACGCGAAAATTTTAGAAAGTTGGCAAAAATAAGAAGAAACGATAAATTGCTCTTTGACATTTTCATATTGTATATTCACTCGTTGGGAAATCAGCTAAATGAAAAACGGGAAAAGACCTTGCTTATAATTGAAAGGCATCCTTAAAAAACGCACAATTCAAGGGCAGATAACTCAAAGATATCACCTTTAAATTTGTTTATTAAAATGTTCCAGTCATCATGTTCTTGAATTATGCAAAATTTAAATAAATTCTGTAACGCATTTTCATTTTAGTTAACATGTTTATAAATACGGCATTTACAAGCATATAATTTTCAAAAAATATAATACTTGGATTTAATTTACAAAAGAGATTACGTTCGATTTTTTATCACAGTTTAAACAGTGTAACAATAGTGCATCGACAAAGCAATAGTAGTTGATTTTGTTGGTGCACGAATCAGAATCAGTATTTCTAGTTGCCATTATATAGTGACTTGTGTCCCCGGAGTGTTACTTACACACTTCTTTTGTTTGTGACAGGTCTATCATTAAACACAAATTATCAGGTAATTATCAGGCATTTTTCTTGCATGCGCATAAATCTTGCCTTGTCGGACAGATCGAGTTCTGTAAATCAAGTGAGAAAATAGACATGTCAGCATGCAGTAGAGTAATGCAATAAAAGAAGAATAAATAAGTGAAAAGTTGAAACAAAAAGAATTAGTTACTTTCATAATGTTTCTTTCTCTTGACAAACTAGAGACGAATCGTAAACGACATAATAAAAAGTCCCTACCCACAATTTATAGCTAAGAAATAAAAAAAAATCCCATTTATATTAAACGACCCTTTGTTGGCATTAGCCTTTATCCTTTAACCGACGATTTTTATTCCCGCAAACCTTAATTAAAACGAATCCTACATCATTTTATATTAATAATCCAAAATCTGTCTAAAGTGACAGTATATGTCAAGTACGTGATAAAGACAAAGCGCACATTCAGCATTTTTTATCATAACTATTATATTAATTAGGAAGAGGATATGGAGGAATATCTCAATTGCTCCTCCTTGCATTTGTTTTTCAAGCGGGAAAGGGCACCTGACAAGAACCATCAACGTTTTGTTGCCTAGCTGGAAAGATTACTCAAATGAAAGAATCCAAAGGTTCTGAGTGGTATTCGAACCCATAGCAGTGAGAAGTCAGAGTAAAATGCAACGATTTGCTATTCATTAAGGCAGAACGTTGATTGTCCTTGGGATAAAATGACATCTGAGTTTTTATCAGCTTTTGCTTAAGCTAAAAGTAGAAGGATTTCGGGCTTGAACACCCATCTTTCTGCTCTCGGTGTCACATGAAACTCGTGACCAGGTCTTTCATAAAGAGAAAGGCCTCGTTCTCGGTCGATATCTTATGCCTCTCTGTTTCCATATTGAATGTCGGGGAGTAATGTCAGCAGATGTTAAACATTTAAGAGGTTGATAACTTGCCCAAGGCTGATCGAGTGTTGTCATCTGTCAGTGGGACCTTATATGCCAGGCTTCTTTGGGGGTACTTCTCATCTGGTTTCATTTTGTCACACCAGAATGTTGCAGTGTAAGATAAGCAATTGATATCATACACATTTGAAATAAACAATGCTTCGTAAATGATAAATTTTCCAAAGGACATCTGTTATGATATTAAAGACAGAACGAAATGCTTGGAATACAACTATGGATTTCAGTCACTGAACCTGACTTGTTACTCATTTGTTCTCAATTTCACCAACAATGTATACTTAGTTTTTTTATTGATGAGAACAGTTAAATGTCAGAACTAGTTTGTTCATGAAAGGGATTTTGTGAAAACCATCTATAGGTTTTTTATTTGCTACCTTTTATGCAGGTGCGACCTCATGGCGGATACAAGTTTAAAGCTTATGTTTTGCACTGTTTACCATAATCGACTATAAATAAAGTATGTGTGTTATAAAGTTTAAAACTGGAAGTGACAAACATATATCTTCATTTAAAATATATATAGTTCATGATAATGATATATTGAAGTATTATCGTAATCTAATTTGCATTTACGTACATATTATCGATGAATATTATTTTTCACTGATGGTGATTCATTTTTAAATCAATATTCTAATGTAAACAAGAGTCACAGACAAAATTTCTATAAAACTTCAAAAACGAAAAAAAAATACGACCCAAGCCCTTGTGCAGTATTTATTACTCTGATAAATATTCAACAAAAAATGGGAAATAAATAATAAAACCTTACTTACATTCTGTTATATCAATTATATAAAAAAAATAATAATAACATAAATGTTAATTTATCTTTTGAAAAGAATAATAAGTCAAGTCCATGGTTTGTACGATATACCAATTGTTTAAAAAGCATTTTGGTTAATGTGTGTGTGCGTGCGTGCGTGCGTGTGCATGTGTGTGGAAAACCGAATGTTGGTACCAATAATGAATAACCATTAAAAAGGTGCCAAATATTATGATAAAATGGCAATAAGGGAGGGGTGTGTCAGAGCAGTTTTAATTTTCTTACCAGTATATAGAGGATTTAACCTTTAAAAAGTTACTTGATTGGATTGCAAATAAATAGAATGACATGTCTGATTGGCCTTGTATACTGACACAGATCAAATAAAAGATTGTCACATGCCATAAAATACGTAACAGATTACACCGTAGAAGATTATACCGTAGGAGGTCATAGAGAGCAAGTTCTTTTTTACCGTTATTCGGGGAAATGAGTAATAGTTACCGTTCGCGGAATAGGTCTGTAAAATATCATTATGTTTATGTTTTCTTCTGATATAGAAACCGGCATTACTAAAATCTATACTGTCACTATGTCACTAAAATAATATCTAGGAAAAGAAATTTTTAATTTGATTCAGTTTGCACCAATCGTTATTGCCGTTAAATTATATCACATAATTTAGTATTGTGCAAAATTATGACAAACGTATAGTAGTTCGGAAAATGTGTCTGATATAACGAAAAGAAAAGTTTAATTATAGAGAAAAACTTTTATGTGTAGCGTTATTGTACTAATTAATAATGGCGAAACACAATATTCTACTAAAAAATGGTATCCAGGTCGTTTTTCTCTCAAATAATTATTTCATTGTTCATTTGTCTTTCTCTGAAAGGAAAGCCAAATATAAAAATCGACCTAATTTGTAAAAAGATTTTGTAGAATATGTTGACATTTAAATAGTAAACTTTCGAATAGATGGACATCTACAAAAAGCCACGGGGTGAAAGTTTTTATTCGTAACACGAACAAGTAACAAATGATAAGGATCTTCAACCATATTCATAATTACATTGAGTACAGTATCATTGTCGGTCGGTATTGTTTAATCGTCCACTTTCAATTACAATTATTTTGAATATAATTTAAACTTTGTAATTGTAATTTATCTTAGGTATCTTTATTTAACTGCAAGTATTTTTTCTATTTCAAGTTCGTGTTTAAATAAACAGTAGTGAGAGTATTACCTTAATTGGATCGATATTGACAAAAGACCCGGTAGCTGGTGATTGAATTTCACTCTGAGAAAGATAAATACATCCAAAGGAAAAACGTTGATATAAGCGTTTACCTGCCTTTCTTCTCTGTAAAAAATACTATCTTTATGTATTATTTCAAGTGGTTGAGTCATTAAGCTAATAGCATTAGGGTGTGAAAATAAGATATCGGCCTCGTACACCTATGGAACGCCGTGACTCTCTTATGTAATCAATGTTTTTGTTATCTTGTGAAACGATGATATTATTTTGTCGTATGAGCATGTTAACATGTGCAATTTACATCGTGCCTTGTCAAAGGAACATGCTTACATTTACAAACAGCATGTTAACTTGTCAAATTATTATGATGACATGTGCAGACAACATGCTAACTTGTCAAAGTATCGTGATGACTTGTGCAAATGACATGGTAACTTGTCAAAGAATAATGATGACTTGTGCAAATGACATGGTAACTTGTCAAAATGTAATGATGACTTGTGCAAACGACATGTGAACTTGTCAAAGAATCGTGATGACTTGTGCAAATACATGTTATCTTGTATCATGCTGACATGTCAAAACGTACTGTTAACTTGTCTAAGTATTATGATAACTTGTGCAAATGCCATGCTAACATGTCAAAATTCCATGATGACATGCGTAAACAGCATGTTAACTTGTCGAATTATCGTTATGACATGTGCATACAGCAATTTAACTTGTCCAAGTATCATGATGACTTGTGCAAACGACATGTTGACTTGTCCAAGTATAATGATGACTTGTGCAAAAGCCATGCTAACTTGTCAAAATTTCATGATGACATGTGCAAACAGTATGATAACTTGTCAAATCATCGTGATATCATGTGCAAACAACATGCTAACTTGTCCAAGTATCATGTTAACTTGTCAAAATTTCATGATGACATGTGCAAACAACATGTTAACTTGTCAAGGTATCGTGATAACATGTGCAAATGCCATGTTAACTTGTCAAAATATCATGATGACTTGTGCAAACGACATGTTAACTTGTCAAATTATCATGATGACTTGTGCAGACAACATGGTAATTTGTCAAAAAATCGTGATGACTTGTGCAAAACATATGTTAACTTGTCAAGGTATTATGAGCATGTCATCACAATAATTCGACAAGTTAACATGCTGTTTGCACATGTCATCATGAAATTTTGACAAGTTAACACGTCGATTGCACAAGTCATCATGATATTTTGACAAGTTAACATGTCGTTTGCACAAGTCATCATGATACTTTGACAAGTTAACATGTTGTCTGCACATGTCATAATGATTATTCGACAAGTTAACATGCTGTTTGAACAAGTCAGCATTGTCTTTAGACAAGATATGATGTAAATAGCACATGTTAATATGCTTAAATGACAAAATAATATCATCATTTCACAAGATAGCAAAAACATTGATAGCATAAGACAGTCACGGCGTTCCATTTACACCGATCTTTCTACTCTTGATGTCACATGAACTTCGCGACCAGCTCTTTTATAAACAGAAGGAACTCATACTCAGTCGATATTGTATAATTCTCTGTTTCCATATTGAAACTGATGGCTTGAAGTAATGTCAGCAAACTGTTCAGCTTTTGATATAAGATGTTGGTAGCTAGCCCAAGCCTGATCGAGTATTATTATATTTCAGTGGGACCTTATATGTCAGGATTCTATTGGTGTAATTTTCACCTGACGACATGCTTGGAATAAGATATTGTTCTTTTTTCTTATAAATTTCACCAACGATACGTTCTAACGATTAAGTATTTTTGTTGATGAGAACAGTTTTAAAATAACGTCAAAGTATGGTTTTGATATGTGTTATGTACTGGGACTTTAAAGTGACTTCGATGAAATACAATCTATTTCAAAAAAAAAACCTTTGACTTTTAAAGCATCACGCCTCCAGATTCATACTAATTTTTATGAAAATTTTGAAAATGTATTTATTGAAACATAAATTTGTGAAGTAACCAAAAGGAAGCACTTTACGCATTATCACTAACACTTGCAACCAGCGTAAATTACCAAAAAAGAGGTCAAATGATGCAAAAAAAGCCTTAATTATGTAATTAAATACTTAGATTATGTAAAGATGCCCACAACTACTAAAATTATTTAAAATTGTTATTTGCTTATCTATAAAACTATTTGTATTAGTTAGATTGTCACTTAAGAAACATATTATCATGTGTGTGTAAGTAAATAGATAATGCATAACCCTAGCTCGCTTTTCCATCTGAGTAAAACAATACATACCATGCTCTAGGCATATATATTGCGATTGCAATGGCACAAACTTCTCCAAATGTATCTTTTTTTAATTTTCCCGTTATGCTTACAGATATGTTTCTGTGCAACAAAATTGGGATGAAATATACTGTAGCATGGTGTCGCAAATTTTTGATTGCCAATCCTGGGTTATGCAGGAAATGTTGATTAAAAAAAAAACTTCTGATGATAACACAAAACAGACATCATGCTATAACAAAAGCTCACCTCTGAAAAAAGCACTTCTGGCATAATGTCAAAACAGGTTCATCAAGAATCCTATTTCATTTAAAGCCAGAAAACCGTTTACGATTCTACTTACTGCATAATACATATTCTAAACAATATTCTTACATATTATTTATAACAATTGAATCAGAAATGCATTTCTATCTACGACCGGCATGACCAAATACAAACAAATGTTCGAGCAGGAAACGTTTTGCGCTAAACCTTTATGTGGTAATCGGTAAAATACAGTCAGTAAGTCAAACGGGGACAAACATTTACATAATCTGTGCTCTAACAGGGACTTATATTAAGGTCAAAAAATGTGAAAATTGTATACCTATTTGCACATTTCATTATACATAATAATGACACAAAACTTATCTTTAAATCCATATGTTTATCTTGAGCAATATATTTTCAAATCAGCTACAAATCAGTTGGCTTTTTCTGTTGAAAATCTGTATTTCAATTTAATCTAGAAATCTTACTTTATTAATGTAGTTTATCATTGTATCGAAACTATTCATATCAACAATCATTCCTTTTTATGTTAAATTTGCTATCAACAACAAATCTTTCATGCAGTGAAAAATCCTTAGGAACTCGAGTACGGGACCGCAGATTGCGGCGCATATTTTCGATCGTGTAACGGTTTTTAAAAACGTATCTGCTACATCTAAATATCTTTTAGCATTATCCGAGTATATGGCCTCCAAAAATATATTATCAATTGAACCCAATCTGTATTTTTTAAAACTGGTCAAATTGTACGGTATAATACAGAATTTTTAAATTAGCAGATTATATTAAATTGAGATAAGATGATTAAAGACCACCCGCTCGCATAATATGAAAAGATATTCAAAGGTCGGACAAACAATATGTAAAGCCGGTACGGATTCGGATTTATGCGCCGCAATATGCGGTCCTGTTCCAGAGTTCCTATGGAAAAATCTAATTCTTCAAATTTATACATCACTAACTGAAAGAAACAAGAGCCGATTGAACCGGGTAATGTTCCACGAATATTTGTTGGACACATAAAAGTATACCTCTTGTAGTTTCAGATTTATGTCCCGGAAATGTTCAAAGTGCAATAATTCCAAAATTAGGCAGAATTACTGTTCTTGCACTACACTTCTACTCAATGAGATCTATCTACCGACATAGTTTTTTTTATTTATTTTTCTTGTAGTTTCACAGTTATGTCCCGAACAAAGTTCACAGTGTAAAGTTGAAAAAGGACAATAACTCCATAAAATAGGAAAGCTTACAATTCTTTTGCATTGCATATCTACGCAATGAGATTTATCTACCTACAAATTTTCATCTTGATATCTCTTATAGTTTCAGAGTTAGTCCCGGACAAAGTTCAAAGTGAAAAAATAAACAAAGTTCAAAAAATAAGTCCAAGCATGCTCAACTGTGCCCATTGCTTGAAAGAAGGTCAACGGTCAAGGTCCACAACCAATGTACAAAATGTGAAGTATAGCACACAACAAAAACAGATTAGATCACAAGGCACAACAAAGATATTTAACAATGCAAAATAACGTCATGGCGCTGTTTGAGGATGCGTATATTATCTAACCAATTAAAATTTGTCTTTTGTTAGGCACTAAGCGCGTATCTTTACAAAGCCCAAAAATCGCATACTTTCGAAAATAAATTTAAAAAAAATAGTAATAGAGAAATATCTATAAACAATGTTTTATGATCATCGAATAAAACAAAGAAATGAAACAATAAGTGTAGTTTGTCCAGATACTCTTGTAAAAATAAATTTATTGCAAATAAATACGACAATGGAATATTTTGACACAACAGAAATGGTTATTACAATACATTTAATCACCTTTGTGTAAGCCAATTTCGCGCAACAGTGTCCTTTGTACCTCTTAGCTTTTTCCCGTCATGCTTGCAGATTTTTTTCTGTGCGACAAGTTTTGATGAATACATGTATATACGGTAACATGGTGTTGAAAATTTCTGGCTTAAGGGCAAAATGTTGATTAAGTGAAACTTTGGATGATAACACAGAATGGACATCATACAATAACAAAGGCGCATCTTTGAACAATCACTTTTGACCTAATGTCAAAAATGTTCATCAAGGATCCTATTAAATCTAATGTAGGAAAGCCGTTTAATACTCATTTACAGTTTTACTTAATGCAAAATACATATTTTCAACAATTTTCTTCCACATATATTATGATTGATTTAGAAATGCATTAATCTAGGACTGTCGTGAACAAAATACAAACAAATATCCGTGCCGGAAAGGTTTTGCTAAGGTTTTGCTAAACCTTTTTGTGGCGATCGGTAACAAAATACAGTCAGGAAGCACGCATTTGTTATATGGTAAAACACGTAAATGGAACAAACATCCAAATTATCTGTGCTGTAAGAGTGACTTATATTCAAAACAAGATAATTGAAAAGGGTATGCCTATTTTCACATTTCATTTCACATAATAATGACACAAGATTGATGTTTAAATGATCATCATATATACATCATGAGCAAAATATTTGAAAATCATCTACAAATCATTTAAGTCGGCTTTTTCTTTGTAACATCGTGGGATTCACAATTTTCCCATCAGAGTGCTACCAGCAATAAAACATTCATTTATAACATGTATAGAACCAAGGTATCCATAAATTTCTAGCGTCGTAAAGAGTTTTTTCGACAACTGTTCCAAACAGCATGGATTTGTTTCATAATTATTCAAAACAACTATTAACCAGTTAAAATAATTATTGTTTTCTGCATTTGACAATAGTCAAAGAAAAACATAAAACAAGTATTTTAATTTAACCTGGAAGAATTACAATATTAACGTATTTTATCATATATATCAAGTACTTGTATAAAAGACATCCATATTCAGCCGTTCTTTTCTCCCTTAATTAATATTTTATATTATACAAAGTTTGCTGTGAATCACAAATATTTCATATAGGGAAAATATATATATAATACCTCAAAGTAATACATCACTAACTGAAATACGAAGATTTTGTCATACAATAGCACGTAAGAAAACAATCAGTTTTTACTTTTTACAGTCTTCTTTAAATGGGAATTTACTAATTGTTATGATATATTGCATTTTTCCTGCATGGTTTGACAGTGAAACAAAATATTTTAAGCTCAACCTGGTTCATTTATTGCAAAAGAATCTGTTAGAAAATATTGTCTTTCAATATAACAAAAAAAATGAAAGTCCTCACGCACTTTTATTTAAATTTCAACGTTTCGCTACCCTAATTGGAACAATAATCAACTATAAACTGTTCCAACGATTTCAAAACCAATTTGAAAACAAGAGTCAGGACTGCGACAATAGCATCATTACAAGCTTAATCGCTAATTGTTATTTCCTGTCTGTAATTTGTCAAGATAGATAGATAGATAGATAGATAGATAGATAGATAGATAGATAGATAGATAGATAGATAGATAGATAGATAGATAGATAGATAGATAGATAGATAGATAGATAGATAGATAGATAGATAGATAGATAGATAGATAGATAGATAGATAGATAGATAGATAGATAGATAGATAGATAGATAGATAGATAGATAGATAGATAGATAGATAGATAGATAGATAGATAGATAGATAGATAGATAGATAGATAGATAGATAGATAGATAGATAGATAGATAGATAGATAGATAGATAGATAGATAGATAGATAGATAGATAGATAGATAGATAGATAGATAGATAGATAGATAGATAGATAGATAGATAGATAGATAGATAGATAGATAGATAGATAGATAGATAGATAGATAGATAGATAGATAGATAGATAGATAGATAGATAGATAGATAGATAGATAGATAGATAGATAGATAGATAGATAGATAGATAGATAGATAGATAGATAGATAGATAGATAGATAGATAGATAGATAGATAGATAGATAGATAGATAGATAGATAGATAGATAGATAGATAGATAGATAGATAGATAGATAGATAGATAGATAGATAGATAGATAGATAGATAGATAGATAGATAGATAGATAGATAGATAGATAGATAGATAGATAGATAGATAGATAGATAGATAGATAGATAGATAGATAGATAGATAGATAGATAGATAGATAGATAGATAGATAGATAGATAGATAGATAGATAGATAGATAGATAGATAGATAGATAGATAGATAGATAGATAGATAGATAGATAGATAGATAGATAGATAGATAGATAGATAGATAGATAGATAGATAGATAGATAGATAGATAGATAGATAGATAGATAGATAGATAGATAGATAGATAGATAGATAGATAGATAGATAGATAGATAGATAGATAGATAGATAGATAGATAGATAGATAGATAGATAGATAGATAGATAGATAGATAGATAGATAGATAGATAGATAGATAGATAGATAGATAGATAGATAGATAGATAGATAGATAGATAGATAGATAGATAGATAGATAGATAGATAGATAGATAGATAGATAGATAGATAGATAGATAGATAGATAGATAGATAGATAGATAGATAGATAGATAGATAGATAGATAGATAGATAGATAGATAGATAGATAGATAGATAGATAGATAGATAGATAGATAGATAGATAGATAGATAGATAGATAGATAGATAGATAGATAGATAGATAGATAGATAGATAGATAGATAGATAGATAGATAGATAGATAGATAGATAGATAGATAGATAGATAGATAGATAGATAGATAGATAGATAGATAGATAGATAGATAGATAGATAGATAGATAGATAGATAGATAGATAGATAGATAGATAGATAGATAGATAGATAGATAGATAGATAGATAGATAGATAGATAGATAGATAGATAGATAGATAGATAGATAGATAGATAGATAGATAGATAGATAGATAGATAGATAGATAGATAGATAGATAGATAGATAGATAGATAGATAGATAGATAGATAGATAGATAGATAGATAGATAGATAGATAGATAGATAGATAGATAGATAGATAGATAGATAGATAGATAGATAGATAGATAGATAGATAGATAGATAGATAGATAGATAGATAGATAGATAGATAGATAGATAGATAGATAGATAGATAGATAGATAGATAGATAGATAGATAGATAGATAGATAGATAGATAGAGAGAGAGAGAGAGAGGGAGAGAGAGGGAGAGAGAGGGAGAGATAGATAGAGAGATAGATAGAGAGATAGATTAAAGGCTATCTTCATTTTGTCGACCAAATAAATACTAGTTCTGGTCTCCAACCTTAAAAGAGTGGTAGGAAGGCAACATTTTTTAATATCTGTTAAATAATGTTTCATATGCATGTATAAAGAAAAAATGAACTGTAAATAAAAAAATCATAAGGGTTGATGAAAAGGAATGTAGGTAGTAAAACACAGAACTTAACTTTTATATTTGGCCTGATAGGAAATACAGAATTAATGTGACAAAAGAAGACATGATTGTTCATGATTCAAAATTCTTTATAATTTTAGTACCAAAAATTTCAAAAAGCCCATTACTCATTCAATTTTACTTTTTCAAGTTTTTTTGAAAAAAAAAAACAACGTCTATTGAATATGAAATAAATATGGAAAATGGTTAAATTCATGATTATTGAAAATAATTTCTATCAGCTTATAAGATAGGAATATTTATTATTGTTTGATCTACTTTACTACAATCAAGAGATTTTAATCGGATAGCATGCTCAAAAATTCCCAGTATTTGCATCATGATAGTAAAAGAAGAGCCTGGATTATGTACAATTTCCTAAGTTCAAACAAGGCCATAGTTCTGTCAAAATCCATTTCCTAGTTATGGGCGGTATTGAACCAGATTTTATCAACGATATATATGATTAAGTATTTTTAATTGATGGGAATATTTCATACGTTAAAAGCAGCATGCCTCCAGATTCATTCTAACTTTCATGAAAATTTTTAAAATGTATTTAAAAGTAAATATTGTGAAATGAACAAAGAAAGTAATTTACACATTGCAAATGGCACTTATAATCCACGTAAATTACCAAAAAGGGGTCAAAATATACATGATAAATACCTCTTAGCACGTTCGTAATTAACGCAGTTAAATTAAAATGATTGATACTGCAAAATCAGACATTAATCGCACATAACATGTAAATAATTAATCAAAATATTGAATCGTTTTACTTTTCTTAAGATATTAATACATTTTCCTAAAGATTGAATTTCTTGAAATATTTTGGATTATCTGGAGATGTGTAGCTTTAAAGTGTCTTCAATAAAGAAAGGTCTATAAATAAAGTCTATTTCAATAGACTACATACACTAAATTGAGGTCATCTGAAATGAGGAATATAAGATTACGTGTCTGTTGTTCAGATTTTTTACATAAATTATACTCTGAGGTCAGTTCCCTTATCTTATTTTAACGATAGTGAGATATCTTGCATCGTCTGCTAAAAAAGCGTTGTAACCACACTTCATATATTTTGCGTCCTAGACAGTCGCAAAAATGTCTGTTTGTTCATTTTGCGTGATATATTTAATGTGTTTTTGTTATTCTAAAGCTTTGTCCGTTGAAGAAAGGTTAATTAAGGTAGAACAAATGTTGGAGCATCAAGAGAAAATAATCCGGGACCAAGAAACCACCATTAAAAGCCACGAGAAGAATAATGCTGATCTTAAATTGCGATTAGAAGTGCTTGAAAGGGATATGAGAAAACACGAAATACTAACACATGCTAGAGAAGTCACGAACGATAGTGTAGAAAATCAACGCGGAGATGATGTTGTTGAAAATGCTTTCAACAGCGACTTAGATCACAATTAAAGACATGAGGGCAGCAGACGATATTCAAATCACCTCATCCAGTCTGAACCGCATAATTAAGCGTAAGTAATATGCATGTGTGCCTTGTATAACAAAGAGATTAAAGGAAATTTAAGATTAGTTTATGTTCTGTTTAGTACTTCTTTTTATTTCCTTTATATTTAAACAGGTATTAGAAATATAAAAATATAAGCTATGATATAACAATTTGTGCGGTCTATCACTTTATTGAGACTGATATTATGTTACGTACATTTGAAAAATATTGTGATGTTTTTGATAAATGAGCAAAGGAAAAATTGTAAACAAGCGTTCCCGGTTTTATTTCAGGGCAATCGAACGGAATTGCATTCCATGCTTACATCACTGGAAGTAAATGCGTCCATGACAAACAAGTGGTTGTGTTTGATACAGAGGCAGTAGATGAAGGTAATGGTTACAGTCCAACAGACGGGATATATGTCGTGCCAGAAACCGGGACGTATGTGTTTATGTGGACTATGTTTTCGTCGTATCAGGAATGGTCCATAACTGACATAATTGTTGACGGAAGAACAAAAGGATGGATAACGACAGATGATCAAAACGATCAGGCAACTGGAATAGCTATTGTTCATGTAAACACGGGTATCCATGTATTTATCCGAAGAGATAGGGGCAGTGGCTGCACCATACACGATGGCATGTCTCGACCAACGTTTACAGGATGGAAACTGTTTTAATTACTTGAGATACTATGTAGATTTTGCCTGAACTTAAAGTATATTACACGAAATCTATATATTGTGTTCCCTTTTTATTTGTTTGGGTCGTCAGACCAAACAAATAATGGTAGCTAATGCTGTTAATTGCAAATGCCGAAAGTAGTCCGCTTTTTTGAAGCGGTTACTTCCCTTTATATGTAACACTAAGGCCGAAAATTCAGGGGAGATCACTGCGTAAATATGGTCACATGAAAGGCGCATTAATTTTCAAGCAAAATAATTCCCGAATGGTCGAAGATTTCTAATATTGTTTTATTCTTTATAGATATACATGCTTATAGTAAACGCCATGATTATCTACACCTAATTTAGAATAATATGCTTTTCTTCATGCCATGAACATATATATTCACCGTGGCCGAGGGGTTTGCGCGCTCGCTGAGGAAGCGAGAGGTCTGGAGTTCAAATCCCAGTTAAGGCAACTCATTTTTTTTTTCAAATTGTTTAAATCAAATAAACATTGGATTGAATATCAGTGTTGCAATTAGTCTTATAGCAAATCTACTACAATTAAAACGCTGGAAAGCATTGGTGGCACTATACAAAAACAAATTGTTTTATAATCTAACAACCTTCACCTTTCTGAAATTCTGAGACCCAAACAAATTCAGCGCCTTCTGTGCTTTGATTTAAAGACTGCCGTTGTTACGAGGCAAGAAAAAATAAGATAAGGATAATAACCTATTAAAACCAAATATCATAAGTTTAAATTTCTGTTGATTTAAACTTAACACTTCTCAACAACAAATGTTCATACTGCGATCTAATATCTAAAATAAATAAGGCACAAAATACCAAAAGAAAAAGCTGTCAATTATGTATGTTTTCCTTTGTAAGAAAAAATTATTTTATACCGAAATCTTATATTGGATATTTCCCCACTGTCATGTTAACCTGTTAATACTCTGCAAAAAGAAAAGGTTAAGCTAAATTGATCCAGACTTATTTATTTATTGCAGAACAATCTGGAAGATATTGTGGCTGATTTCTACCATTTAGTGTCTTCGTGTCTTCCGCCCCCCAAAAGTCGAATGCAAAGTAATATGCTCACTTATCGATAATTTCGCTTTTGACTTTTGAGAGCGGCGACGCGAAGACACAGTGCATTTTAGGCGAAATAACCATATTTCAAAGGCGAAGACTTGACATCTTTTTTTGTACAAGTATCATGTTGGTGCGTAGTGCGTAGAGATCTTCGTGTCGGCGCTTTATATTTGTTGTGTCAATTATCGAGTTTCATGTCGTCTTGTCTTTGATCCGAAAACCGAAGACACGTTACTGACAATGTTTCGTGCCGTCGTCTTCGCCTTCTGGTAGACATTCACAAATATATTAAACATTATTTATAAAATAACAGTGTCATTATTGTGAAAATAAATATTTATTCAGTAGGCACCAAGTCCATTTTTGTAATAGGCTATAGTCCCACTTTGTTTACTTCAAGTCAGCATATGTGTTATTGTTTTGGCGCATGTCTACCCGAAGGTGAAGACACGACGACACAAAGATTCGATAAATTGGTCGATTTTCGTGTCTTCACCATTTTGCGGCAAAGACAAGACAAATATTGGGTGCCAAAATGAAAATTTTTACCGGCCGACATGTATCCGAAATTTTTATTTCACCTAAATGTATTGTGTCTTCTTGTCGGCGCACACACATGTTGAAGGCCTTAATAAGTAAGCATATTATCGTGAATTTGTGCCGTTGCCTTAGTCTTTATAGAGGCAAAGACACGAAGACAAGATATGCAGAAAGAAGCCACCATAGGCAGATATTCGACAATTGAATATTCCGATACAACAGAAATAGGTTTTTACAAAACCTTTTATCGGCTTTGTTTGAGCAGTTTACTAAAAGTATTGTAATTATCGTAAACAATTTTATTAAAGGTTGGTTTTCTCGACCATTAGAAAATAATGACCACGAAGAACAATGAATACATACAAATAAGGGATAACTAAATAAATTGCGGACATATATAACAAATTTCTTGTGGTTATACAATACAATACTGATTTCAACGAGTAACATCGCAACGTGATAACGTCCTTACGTTGCAATGTTCATAGTTTCGTTTCGTTGCATTTTAACATAAAGTGTAAAATATTTATGTCTTGTAACTATCTTTCACAGTTTAGTTATGATGACACGTTTTTAAGTGACGGATCCTATTATTTCTTTTCATTTCTGATATGATTCCTCATCGCGTGATATCAGTTAAGATATTGAACAACTTAATAGTAAATTGTGGAGAATATTTTTCATGATGTTTGTCAGTAATTAACTGACAATAACGCAGAAAAAAGAAATATACACATGTTTGATGGTCGTCAAACAGGAAAGTATATGAAAACAAGGCAGAGCGACGTCCGCAAAACACAGCCACCGACAAAATTCAGTCACAATGGACCAGTGAAAAGATACCTAGTAGAACATCGAACACAGAAGACAGCTCAAAAGTCATGGAGTTGGCATACAAATAAATGATAGCAATTTACAACAAGGAAATCAATAAAAAAAAATCAGTCATGTGAAAATAACATTTTTACTGTAAAATTGTAAAGAAATAAATTTGATAATCATTGATCTTTTCGCAATTTAATATTTGACAAATCAATGACAAAAACTGAGCAAAAAAAATTAACACGATATTTTTATGTATTGAAACTTTATTTTGAAAATGTTAAAACATTTATACGGTATTGCAGAAACATTCTTTGTCTTTATTGCTGAACTTCAAAACTTACAGATTGGATTAAAGAGTGGAAGAACGACTAGAATAGTCGACATTCAAATCGTAAAAATATGAACAATACCAATTTATATCTTCAATAACGGCAAGAAAGCTCAATCCAAAAACCGAATGTGTCATGTGCATGATGCTTTCAGTATGAACATATTCAAAAATTTAAACTAAGCGATCTGGACAGAATATGGGCGGACGTTATGAATATTCGTGACTCAGTAGCCATTTTGTCAGCTTGCAACTTCTCACTCGCGAAAACAAAGTGTGCAAACACTTCCCGTCCTGCCTCTTGATGAGTAACCAACAAAGGTTCAGCCTATTTTGACAAGCATGTTCCATTACCTTAACAGACGGTTGCAAGATAACGTTACGTATCAAGTACATTAATCTCGATATGCACGTTCCATGTTTAAGTTACGGACATTGTAGAAAAGTTCAGATCAACGGATTTTGACAGATATCATTTGTGATTTAAACCATTTTGTAGAGAGCCATCATAAGCTAATTTCTACAGAGAATAGCAAAACATATAAGCATAATTATGATCAGTAGGAGATGGGTTTGACGATCTACTGACGATCGTCATCAACGTTCACAATAACTTACCTCTGAATTCTTTGAGCTAAGGTGAGCTATAAAAAGTGTTAGACAAAGTATTTAAAGCATACGACAGTTCTATAAGCGTATATTATTATTATCATTTAACTCTTGATTTATGTATGACACATGTTTCAAATGTTATCAATATAGGACATTGTTTTGACAATAGAAGAATTTCCGTTTATACTCTTCATGAATTACGAAGCACTTTGACTATTATAGTCAGGTTTAGGAACTGCGTCGTATACATAAGCTGCCATTTTTGTTTAATATGTTGTTTTTTTGTTTTTTTTTTGGGGGGGGGGGTTAATCCCTTTTTCATGTTGGAAATCACTAATAATCTGATAAACTGATAACATGCTAAGCTTTTTTCGCTTCGTTTGGTATATGTTACTAGCAAACTTATTTTCCACAGTTTTGAGGCTACAATGCAGTTCATGTCGCTTTATCCATCGTTCCCCCCTCCCCCACAAACTATTTCTTTCAAAGTTTAAAAAAAAATTAAACAACATTTTGCGTTAGTTAATGTGTCATTTAAAAGAATTGCCCTTTTTACTCCAAAATCATGATTTGTACAAAATGCATATATTTTAAGTATAGAACACAACAAAAACAGATTAGATCATAAAATCAAATCTTTCCACAACAAAGATATTTGACAATGCATAATAAGTTACTTACGTCATGGCGCTGTTTAAGGATGTGTAATCTATCTAAACCATTCAAATTTGTCTTTTGTTAGGCACTAAGCGCGTATCTTTACAAAGCCCAAAAATCGCATACTTTCGAAAACAATAGGGGCCCATGATGGCCCTGAAGTCGCTCACCTGTATATAGGCCCCCGGAGCGGGGCCAGTTTAAACCCCAGGGCTTTTATTTTAACAAACTTGGTAGACACTTACTAGAAAATGTTTCATGCTTAATATCTAAACTCTAGCTATTCGGATTTTATCAAAGAAGATTTTAAGTTTTTGCTATACACATATAAGGAAAATCAATGTCCCCCGGGGCGGGGCCAATTTTGACCCCCAGGGCTTTTATTTGAACAAACTTTGTAGACACTCACTAGAAAATGCTTCGTGCTTAATATCTTAACTCTAGCTATTTGTGTTTTTTCAAAGAAGATTTTTAAGTTTTTGTTATACACATATAAAGAAAATGAATGACCCCGGGGTGGGGCCAATTTTGACCCCAGGGCATTTATTAGATCAAACTTGGAAGACACTCACTTGAAGATGTTTCATGCTTAGTATCTTAACTCTAGCTATTTGTTTTTTTTTCAAAGAAGACTTTTAAGTTTTTGCTATACACATATAAGGAAAATCAATGTCCCCCGGGGCGGGGCCAATTTTGACCCCCAGGGCTTTTATTTGAACAAACTTTGTAGACACTCACTAGAAAATGCTTCGTGCTTAATATCTTAACTCTAGCTATTTGTGTTTTTTCAAAGAAGATTTTTAAGTTTTTGTTATACACATATAAAGAAAATGAATGACCCCCGGGGTGGGGCAAATTTTGACCCCAGGGCTTTTATTAGAACAAACTTGGAAGACACTCACTTGAAGATGTTTCATGCTTAGTATCTTAACTCTAGCTATTTGTTTTTTTTCAAAGAAGACTTTTAAGTTTTTGCTATACACTTATAAGGAAAATTAATGACCCTCGGGGCGGGGCCAATTTTAACCCTAGGGCTCTTATAAGAACAAACTTGGTAGACATCCATTAGAACATGTTTCATGCTAAATATCTTAGCTCTAGCTCTTTGGGTTCTTTAAAAGAAGATTTTTTAAGTTTTTACTATATGCATATAGGCAAAAATCAATGACCCCCTGGGGCTAGGCCAATTTTGACACCAGGGCTTTTATTTGAACAAATTTGTAGACACTCACTAGAAGATGTTTCATGCCAAATATCTAAGCTCTAGCTCTTTGGGTTATTTAGAAGAAGATATTTAAAGTTTTTTTTTCTTTTGGTTGCCATGGCAACCAGAGTTCTGCATGGAATTAAATTCTTTGAACAATTTTCAAAGGTGACCACCAAAGGAACATTCCTTGAAGTTTGGATGAAATTGGCTTAGTGGTTTATGAGGAGATGTCATTTAAAGAAAAAGTTTACGGACGGACGACGGACGGACGGACGACGGAAGGACGACGGACGGACGCCGGACAAAAAAGCGATCACAAAAGCTCACCCTGTCACTTTGTGACAGGTGAGCTAATAAATTGCAAAAACAATAACAGTAATAGAAAAATATTTATAAACATTTTATAGGATCATCGAATAAAACAAGGAAATGAAACAATAAATATATTCTGTCCAGATACTCTTCTAAAACCCAAACAAATCCATTTAGGATCCCCTTTTTCATTTCCAGTACAAAAGTTTTTTGTAGTACAGTCGTTAAAGACTACAAACCCCAACATCTTTCCTCACCTTTTTTTACCGGTATTCAGTAATACATACATCTTAGGGCACTGTTATTCTTTGTCAGGAAATAAAGTCCATTCTAAACAATATTTCCATTGATCAGAATTTAAATGTTTAAACATGCTTCATTTAATTCTTATAAAACAAAGAATATCAATTAATACTTATAAAAACAGAGAATATCTGTTTAAGAATAAGGATTAATGTTAGTATAACAAATTTATTTCCAGTAAGGACTGGGGTTTGGCCAGCAGGGAAAAAGTGTATAGGCTCAAACAAACTATGGAAGCAGATTTTAATATTTTATTTCACATAAAATATCATCGACACAAAAATTTTATTTAAACTCCATATTTATACCATGAGCAAAATATACTAAAATCAGTTACAATACACTACAGTTGGCTTCATGTTAACATGAAGGATTTATACTTGTTACTATCCAAGTACTCTAATAATAGTATTACAATAATTTACACATTCAAACTAAGGTTTCTGAAAACTGTGTTTGACCATTTTATGGGCCTTATACATTGAAGCTTGATCATAAATTGACTCCTTAAGTGTTAACCTTTCAACTTGCAATTGTTTTTCTCTTTGAGGTTTACTTTCAGTTTTGTTCTTTGTGTTTTTTTTTTATTTTCATTTTTATTATTATTATTATAATTATACTTTTTCCTTATTGGTTTTTATCATAATTATTCATTAGTTAGTTTAGTTATTTTGCCAATTTCATATCATAGCTTTTCACAGGCTTTCTAATCTAACTAATCAGTAATTACCAATATCTCTGCAATTGACCAACTACTTATCTCACTAGATATTTAAATAACGTTACATGTTACTGACTTAACTGTTCAAAAATAAAGGTAAAAACTACACTTTTCACAGTGGTATTGACCTACTTATTTCAGCATATTTCATCATTTGTCACGTTTGTCGGATGGTTGTTTCTTTTGTGTAAGCATTTTAAATAAATAGCCTGCTTCATCTTTTGCCTAAAATACACTAATACTATAATAATGCACGTAACATAGAAGTCAGATAAAATTATTAAATATGGTATCTCATAAAAATACTTTTCATTAAAACAGCAATTAAATTGACAGTGAAACTCATATATCTTCAAACACTGTTTGTTTGTTTCCCATCCTCTGACCCACATACAAATATGGCTTCCATCCCAAAGAAATTATGGCCGAACATATTTTCTTTTGGTACTTAATATATGTAAGCTAAAAACGAGAATCACATCTTCTGTTCTGAACTTTAAAAAGATGCTTAATTAAACAATGATTCAGCATATCCATACTATTTCTTTCAGGTATGACCAGAGCAGGCCCTATATGAAACCGAAAATTGACAACATAAGTCAGATATACACCTTAAAGGACATCTGTATACAAAATAAAAAAACTTTACCAGTTATGGCCACTTTTCTGAACTTTAGCTTGTATGTTAGAAGGGCCCTTTTTCAGAAATAAGGAACCTTTAAATAATCTATAAAAATATGAAAAAAGTTTTCCCATTATATTTTGGTAAAAAACAAAATGTAACAAACAGCTAACAATCCACATAAGCAGAATGATTGTTTCTACTCAAGATTTATGAAATATGTATAAAAATGTTACCCTACCCCACCATTTTGTTACACGTGTTTGACCATTTTCCTACTTTAAGCGCCTAATTTAAAAAAATCCGTAAAATTTACGAAAATGAATGCCTGCTTTTAAAGTTTCCCTAACTTTTTCCACAGGTATATTGGTTTATCTTCTAAAATATTAAATACTTTTACTGTGTAGTTTAGATTTTATTACACTTTGAAAATATCAAGTACCATATTCGTTATTAGATTTAGCAGTATTCAGCCAATAAATACCTATATTAATTGAAATAATTTTTGATTCCCAAGCGGGAAATGAGAGATACATAAATAATGTAAAAGAAAGAAAAAGAAAGGTTTGCCCTTCTGTGGTTTGAACACACGTCTCTCAGTTTCAATGTAGTTAACAGTAGTTCCAGCATATTTGAATAATCTTCCTAAGCTAAGCGGAGGCAATGTTTAAGGTGGGTCATACCTTAAACTCAAGCTAGAACTCCGCGAGTCGGATGTGTCGCCATGTAAACAGTATACCTATGACTTAGGCATTTTCTTTTTAAATATAGCTTTTTAATAAACACTGCTCTTACAATATACATGTACCTTTAACTTTAGTGGCATTTGAACTGATTGTTACACTGTTACATCAGGATTAATGAAACTGTTATATTATCAAAAATAAGAATACCATGGAAAAATTTTACATTGACAGATAAATAAAACAAAAGCTGTCGGTAGGACAGCAACGCTCGACTATTCTGAGTGCTTGATAGTAAAAAAAATGCTTGATACAGTTACCTCCTCCTGTTTACAGGTTGGGGTCATGATGGTGAACAAGTGTGCAAAGATTCAAAGCCATATGTCTATGGACTTTGAAAATATTTGAGGTATTACAGAAACTTTAACATAAATTCTAAGTCGAAAAAGGGGCATAATTCTGTCAAAATGCTTGATAGAGTTGCCACCTCCTGTCTACAGGTTGGGGTCATGATGGTGAACAAGTGTGCAAAGTTTCCAAGCCATATGTCAATGGACTTTGAAAATATTTGAACTATTACAAAAACTTTAACATAAGTGGTTACGCCGACGCCGACGCTCGGGTGACTGCAATAGCTCTACTTATTCTTATCGAATAGTCGAGCTAAAAATTACATTAGTTTATGTTTCAATTTTAACCCATAGAGGATTGCAACTATATGAATAAATCTATAATAATATTCTATTAATGTAATGCTATAGAATTTATGTGTAAACCTTGTTATGGTTACTTCAATGATTGAACAGACTATGGAAAATTCTATAGTTTGTCGCTACACAGGCAAGCTAACTGAACAACTACAGACCAACCATGGATTGCGTGATTCTAGGATTACTGAGGGCTCATACAACCTTTTAAACATAAACAGTAACTCACGCTCTCGAGAGAGTGGATACATCACCATTTATGCCTTTAATGGGTCAATTTTGAAGCACAACATGATAATTTAATTATATGTATATTCTTTAGAGTATACGCAAAAAATGAATTTTGAAACACTAAGTAGATCACTACATAGCGTCAACGACACATAGAACATGCAGCAACCCGTGACAAAAATGAAGGCCAGGTATCCGTGATAAGTATTGTTATGCCAGCTAATGGCCTGTCATTTTTGCTGTCTCTTTGTAAAGCATGTTCACACACCCTGGTGTCACCTCTCTGCTTAATTAGTTAAGCCTCTCGCTTCGGACAGAGCATCGGCTTCTGGTCAAAAGCGTGTAAGCTTGGTTGGGTATTTTTACCAACCAAAAGTCCTGAAAATTTACTTTCGATGCCCTGTGTTTCTTAACTATGTTAGTAGAAGAGAGAGCAACCACTGGATTACTTAATATTAATCTAATAAAATATAACAACCTGTCTGTAATAATATGTCAATTCCTTCTTGATAACATAAGATATTTTAATTATCAAATTTTGGATTTTAGACAGGATGTCAAAAAGCAACTGTATAATGTATCAAATGGAACTTCTTTCTACTACAGCATTTTTGTGTTGAATAACAAATATTATAAAACGTTCTAGTATTATAAACTACTTGTCTGTGAAAGATATATTTCTTTGTCTTATTCATGCAAGTGTTGGATTATAAAGCGATTGTTAAATAAGAAAATTTTACAAGCAACGAACAGATCAAAGGCAAGAAAATTTTATAAGTTACTAAATGGTTGTTTATAAGTTAACCAATAAGTTAATAAAAAACTATGATTGTTTTAAAGTTAATTATTAAGTTGATCTAGGATCAATTTCATTAAACTAACCAATGTCATCAGGAATAAAAATTGCCTCAGACAAATAAACATGGTACATTAAATCTCTATCCTATTAAAATATGAGTAAGTGTTTCAGATGAATGCTCCAAATAAAATTTCCACTGTTTTAATTTATCTGATAATTGCATTCATGTTGACTTAGTTTGTAGTTTGGTTATATATAGATCATTGAAGTGAACGTGCTCGAGTAACTATGAAAAATTCTGTATGTGTGAATTTTCTACCAAACTAAATATGTATGTTAAATATACATAAAACTTAAATATAATCAAAATAGTTGATTGTTTGTTATTAATGCAAATAATGAGATTTTTATGAAAGCCCATCAACTTTAACTTCCCAAAGTTCTAATGTTCTATGTTAAAGATGAAGAGGAATACACGATACACATTACAGAAGCTATAAAAAATTAAGCTTTAAATTTTAAACCTTTGTAGAGATAAATGTAAATTTGCATATTTGTTATAGATATCATAATGTCATATAAAAGTAAGCAGTAAAACCTAATAGATAGTGAATATATGAATATAAAAACATAGAGAAAACTGTATAAAAATATAGCGAAGTTCCCTCAGCCTGTAAAAAACACGGTAAAGACTGTAAAACAAAAAGAAATATATCAAGTCTAATAATGATAATAGGTTCCTTTCATATACCGGTATGCCTTAGCAGAGCTTGGTACATGCACCAGCGTATTGCCGATTTCCCTAAATGGTGAATGGATCAAACATATCAGGCAAATTTTCTTTACAACAGAATTATCATGAGACTCAAAAACAAATATTCCTGCAACTTTTTTAAAGGCATAAGTGTTCTAATCCAAATGTTGGAAGGCTTCTTTTGACCAAAAATGCAGATGGAAGAGCATTTATCCGTTAACACTTCATGCTTATTTTGGATGAGAGGACCATAATCAGGCAGTGCAGAATCCTTCATTGAGATCACTCTTTCACCTAACAATATGTTAAATTTAAAACTGATACAATCTTTTCAATTTCAAGATTGACAGATTGCGCATGATATTTACATCCTACTCATATGCCAATATTTGTATTCGGAGTTACAATAAGTGAACAGAACTATCGACCCTTCATAAGCTAGCTCCATTCTTAACACGAAATATGGGTGACATTTGTACAAACACGCCAGTCACAAAAACTGGGTGATGTGGGCGATGAGAGGTGTAGCAAGCAAGTTAGTCCCGTGTATGACCTAGGTTGCAGGGACCTGAATTTTTTTATGCGACACTCAGCCTCACAAAAATGACAATTTGTGCCAATTTATATTAAAATCCATTAATGCATGTAGAAGATTTTTGCTTGTTTTTCAAAGAGATCTAAGTGTGACCTTCACCTATGACCTACAGACCTGGTTCGTGCGTACTATAAATTCCAACATTGTCAAGAGAATGACTGCCTTGATGTTATTTAATCTGAAGAAATATTTAGAAATTAAAACTAGTACAAATTTCCAAGATAAGGGGACTCGGCAGTTCGCCTGACGTAAAATTAAAATATTCTCAGTTGGAAAACTAGCATGTAATTGTTTAGTTTACACTATTTTAGGTGTTTTTTTATTTTTCTATCTCAAATCCATATATACATTTAAACAACAAACTCTGATTATTATTTACACCAAAACAATCACACATCATTTATCAACCACTTATACGAAATATCTTTTCACGTATACGTCTTTTATACGAAACAATACTAGACACCTGGCGAGCCCAAGCTCTAAACAACTTATGATCAAACAAAACAATAAAATTACCACAAAAATGAAGAACACAAAAATGAAGTTTTTTACAACTCTAAGATACAGTATCAACCACAAACATTCAACAAACAATATTAACTTCACAAAAACTAACCAGCATCAGAAAAGCAAACTAAGTACCCAATATTTCCAGATATCCTCAAAATCAAAGCATCAACTAATATAATCTTGACAAGACAAAATCACTCCAAACATTCAACCAATATCAAATAAATATTTCTTACCAAACAGATATGACTCAACAACCAAATAAAATATAAGAACCAAAACAACTTATTACAACCAATGAACCCTGATCAATTTAGATCACCACAATTAAATTTAACCAACTTCAATAAATCAACAAAACTCCCTTCAATGAATTCTCTTCTCAACAAAAATAAATGCTACACACTATAAGTGTGCCTTCCCTTACTGATGCAAAATTTCTCCCAAAACTCACATATTTCTAATTGACATTTTCCATGTACAGCGAGTTTAATATAAGCACAGCAACTGTGTTAAAATAGCTTTTTTTGCATTGAAATATATATGGCGGCCATTTTGTGGAGTGAAGCAAAACGTGCAGGCGATATGAATAACTAGGTATGGTACTAGTTTGACCTGTGAAAGCCAGAAATAGCATACATATTTCTTTAGCGGCCATTAAGTGCAGCGAAGCAGAACGTGCCCGCGATATGCGCAACTATGTATATACAACTCATCGTAAACACCGTGCCCTCGTCGCATGCACATTTGTGTAAAAGACATTTTCTGATTAAAACTAAATGTATACTCTATACAAAAAATAAGAAAATTAATGGTTTCCGATTTCTGCTATTGTGATCCCGATGTTAAGATGCATTAAGACAGGCGCCTTTTAAGCTTACGCGCCAGAACATCAGGTCATAGATTAAACAGAGAGGAGCGGAAATCGTAGTAAAGTGCCGGAGCGAAAATCAATGAGCGACGTTATGGTCAGAATTTCTTATCACAGACACCACCGTGAAGGTTTTAATAGCGTTAATCAATTAATCAAGATACTTTCTTTATCTGAATTTTAATATTTTGTTGCCTAAATTAATGCTTTAAATATTCTGTTGAAGAATTATACAGATACAAACTAATAAATCCTTATCAACCTAAATTTTCAAAAAAAAGCCTTTAGTATTTACTGAATTGTTTTTGTCAACTGAATACGAAAAAAAATTCAGAATTCCTTAAGCAAGAAACTTTAAAATTATTACTCAGTACTGGTCAGTCACAGGAGCGGATTCGGGAGTGTTAAACGATCGAAATTAAACAAATTCTGTAAAATTAAAGTTTAAGTCACGTTTACCATTTCAAACAATCTACCTCAAGCCGATAACATAGTAGTATTTATTTATATAAATAGACATGTGAACGACTGGTCAACAAATTAACAAATATAGAAAAGAAGAACGCCCGAAATGGAAAATTTGAAAAATGACACAGACTAATTGAGCCTGTTCATTAAATCAAGTGCAAAAGGTTCTTTTAATCTTCTAAATTAGATGCACGCACGTATTTTGAAGGTATGACTACCTCAATGAACACCATATGAGACTAAGAAATTGACAAGAAAAGTTTGTTATATATGCCTAAAAGGACACTTGTATTCAAAATTTTAGCAAAATTTAAAATAATGAAAACTTTTCTGAACTTAACCATAGATATAGAAAAAATCTTTTTCAGAAACAAAAGCACCTTTTATTTAAAAACAAAAAACGTTTTCCTAGTGAAAATCTTAGTAAACAAATATAAATAACATTCAGCAATATTTTCGACAATGACAAGTTAGGAAATTATTTAATATCTTTAAGTCAATACATGTTCCTTAATCACATTATCTAAATGGTGTGAAAACGCGTGCCCAATTAACATCAGCCACGTGTCATTGGATATTTAATAATCGGTGCTTAACACCAGTGATAAACATTCCTCCAATCACTAAATGAACAGTAGCTGCATTTCATTTTAACGGGGTTTTCTGATTGGGGAAGGAATTGTTATACGTAACATTCAATGTTTGTTTGTTTGTTTTAGGTTTTACGTCACATCGACACAGTATAGGTCATATCGCGACGTTCCAGCTTTATTGGTGGAGGAAGACCTCAGGTGCCCTTCCGTGCGTTATTTCAGGCACGAACGGGCACCTGAGTAGAACCACCGACGTTCAGTAAGGTAGCTGGATAGCTTCCTCACATGAAAGAATCCAAAGTCCCTGTCGGGATTCGAACCCACAGCGGTGAGGGTCAAGTAGTTTGAAGTCAACGACCTTAACAACTCGGCCACAGACGCCCCTAACATTCAATGTAATTATTTTTTAAGATATATAAACATATTCATAGGCATACATTCAATGACGGCGGTCAAACAGACAAGATAAGAGCACGAGCATTGATATATCGATATCATGTATGCAAAAACCATTAAATAATCAAAGCGCTGCAAGCACTGAGGTATACATTGTTTGACAATACGGTCTCTATTTGTGTTATCAAGACCATGTGATTTTAATCTACTGACCTCAATAGAACTCATCTTCTGGTTACAGTCAATTCCGAACACAAATCAAGGCTTATTTCTTCTCAAGTTATTAATAGGACAAGAATCCTACAGACTAGTGCTTTGTTTTTCCATGCAAGACTATATGGTTTGCGAAACTGAAGAGCAATACAGAAATCAGTTTGCAAAGAACTGTTTATTATCTGCAGTATACAATACTGAAATAGTAAAATAGAGTCTTCAGTGTTTTTATCTTTTATTTTAAAACAAGACCAACATGCAGGTTTGTAGTCTATAAAAATGTGGAATTGAATCATTCAGCAAGACTTAAAGTTAGGTGAACATTTTTGTTTACATGCAAAACACATTCACTTGAAAAAATGCACGCCATAGTGCATTAATTGATTCAAAATAAAAGTATTTGTACTTGACAAAATTTAGGCATCAAAGCCCTAAGCTCTAGCCTTGTACATTCTTAAATGTTTACTACAAGTATATAACGAAAATTAATGACTCCCTCCCCCAAACCTCAAACAAGGCAAATTTTATCCCAGGGCTAAAATTAAAACAATCTTGGTAGAGGTCTACTACACAATGTCAAATGCCAAATATCTTACCTCTTAGTCTTTGTCAATTCAGAGGAGAATATTGTTTAAGTTTTTTTCCTATACATGTATATACATTTAAGGAAAACCTAAGATACCCTGGTGCCTGGTAAACCTTGTACCTTCAGACAAGATTTTTTTTAAAGTTTTTACTATATACAAACCATATAAGGAAAACCTATGAAGACTCCTTGGCAGAGCCAATTTTTTTACCCCAGGGCTCTAATTTGAACAATAATGATAGAGTTCTACTATACAGGTAAAGGTTTCATGCCAAATATCAAACATCTAGCATTTGTCAATCCAGAGGGAATATTTTTTAAGTTTTTTTCTATACATGTTTATACATTTAAGGAAAACCTATGACACCCTGGTGCTATTTCACTAGGGGCAACATTTGAACAACTTTGGTAAAGGACGTACTGATGATATTTTTTACCAAGTATCTAAGCTCTAAGCCTTAAGCCTTCTGATAAGAAGATTTTTTTAAAAGTTTTTGCTATATACATATAAGGAAAACCTTATTAATACACTTGTTACTATACAGTAGAATCCCTTCTTAAGACCACCCCGGAATTAAGACCATCTCGCATTTGAGACCATTTTTTAAAAGTACGGAATTTTCTGTTCTTTATGTCAATGGTTTCATGATCCAGAATTAAGACCACCCCGCTTATCCACTTTTAAGGCCACACGATTCACTCCAAATTCTTTGTTTAGTTCTTTATTTGACCCCAGTATTGAGACCACTGATTTAAAGTTAACACCTACCTAGATCTAAATTTGCTGTTTTTATTATCAGCTTGAGTGCTCAAAGGCATGACACCTAATTTGACAGGGTGTCAAACACACCTTATATCATTGGGATATTGTATGAAATAAGGTGAGAAAGTAAATTTTAGAGTGGTTTAATCTTACTTTAAGCACATTGATTCTGCGAAGAACTTTTTTCATTTGAGGGTTGAATTATGTACATCATATAATAATATATATATTTAAATTGATATTGAAATCAGACAAAATACAATTTGATATTTCTTTCTTTCCATCAGATGATAAATTATAACATAGTTTTATGTTGCATTTGCTGGTATATATATTGTTTGTTCTTAAAAGTGACTGAAATAGACCATGGTCAAAAAGTGTGTAAGCATCGATAAGAATATTCAGAATTAAGATCACCCCGCAATTAAGACCACTTTGGCCCAGTCCCAATGGTGGTCTTAATTGAGGGTTTCTACTGTATATAGTAACAAAATCGCCTATGATTTCAACTGATTATGAGTGTCGCGTGACCTATTATCAGTTTGCGGCCCGGGCCGAGAACTAGTTATCAGCCCGCCGAACATGTACACGTGCACAAACTGAAACAATGACGTCATATTTTACGTCATCAAACAGTAAATTGTAGAAGTGCAAGGAGGTTTTAAGCACGAATCGCTTGATTTTATTATGAGAGCTTAAGCGTATTTCGTACAAACACAGTTTTATTACTTTCGAAAGTTAAAGAAATAATTCGACAAATTCATTCCGAAAAAAAAAAATTAAATAAAACTTGCTTCTAAATCCAACAGTAGTGTACTTTTAACACACAAAAAGTAAACAACTCTGTAGAAGTTACTGAACTGTGCTGTACAGCAGACAGGAATTTTAACGAAAGAAATTTTAAAGTATTTATTAATAGAACAAAATGCTACTATTAAATCTACCAAAAGTGTATTACGTCATAGTTGTGCCAGAAGGTGATAATCGGCCCTGAAATGAATAATGCCCTCGGGCTGAAGCCCCCGGGCCATTATTCATTTTGCGGGTCAATTATCACCTTCCGGTCCTACTCTAATTATTCAGTTAAACCTGGTTTTTCAGTTAAGATTTCATCATAAAAAGATCTTCAGGACTCTAAATAAATTCATATTTGTGGTATCAGGGGAAATTAATTAATTAATTTATGGCTTTAATTTGACTGCCCATGCAATCATAAGCTCATTTATGGCTCATAATTTTACCTATATATATATATCAATAGTCTAAAGAGTCATGGAAAAAATGTTAAGGGTGGCTCAGTCTGGCCGAGTGATTTGATTGTAAATAATATATTTCAAAATATATTTCTGAACTTGTGACAGACCTATCCAGTACTGAGGTTAAATTGGTGTACATTTCTAGTGGTGACAGGGCTCATGATGGAATTTTACACACACAGGGCAGCAAACAGATATCTTAACTACAACACCATTATACCGGTCCATAAATAAAGGGAAGAAAAGGTCTAGAAAAAAATATCAGATCTCAAAAATATCAAATACTGAATTCATATTTTATTAATTCTTATATGTGTCCAGATTGTAAAGGACATCTCCCGTCTTATTTTTTTCAATGTAGGCTAATTTGTTGTTTTTTTGTGTTTTTGCCTTGCAAAACAAATAAATGCCAAGGCACAAATCTGCCACCATATTATTTTCTTATCCAAAGATATGTACATGCATAAATAAAACTGTTTACTAGCCTATTAAGGGGAGATAATTATGTGTAACCGGCCGGATAGCTCAGTTAGAGGAACGGTATTCCAAGAATCAGCTAGGTGTTCGAGTCCCTTACATGCTGAGACATTTCAATATGAATATGTTAATAAGAATACATGTAGAATTGGAAGTGGCTGTCTGCATATATGTATTTACAGATAAGCATTTTCCTGCATATAAATTAAATGTATTCAATTGCTTTAACACGTAGATATACTGATTTACAATAAGTAACAATCAAAGCCGTGATACCACCTTGATTTTTGTTAGTCAGTATACTTCACCAAATGAACTTACTGTTGACCTATTCCACATTTTAAGTTTAGAGAAAATTTTCTTTCTTTGACTTTTCTTTACATATTTTCTGTTGATTGTATTGTATTGATCTCTGCACCTGTATCAATTTGAAAATCAACTTCACAATCATTTTTTCTTTTATTTTGGATTTTTGGCATATTTCGACACATTGTAAACGAAATTCATCATCACTTGATGATTCAATTTCAATTTTGTGTATTTTCTTACATCTGTTCTATAAAATGATGTCTGCCGCCACATCCCTCACATAATTTACCCCATGCCGGACACTTCTTTTTTCTAAAATCGTGATTGTATCCACAATATTTACATTGTGATCGATTCTGGTCTGGACGTTGTTGTTTCTTTACCACTGGTAGTTTATACTAACGCGGTTGAATAGGACGATTCAACTGTTGTTTTGGACGGATGCCGGAATGAGAATTAGATGAATATGTCTTCTCAACCTTGTGGATTGGTTGATCATTTGTATTGCAAACTTCTTTCACATGCTTATTCGATTGTTCGTAAGCTCGGCATATTTTGATTGCCTTTTCAAAGTCCAGATTTTCTTCTCTTAACAGCAGTTCTTGTTGTTTTCCGTTGCTGCTAAACACAATTTTATCTCTAAGCATTCTTTCTGTGTATCAAAATTACAAGACTCAACATGCTTTCAAAACTATGTAAGAAAACTGTCAAATGATGTATATTCATCTGGATTTGTTACCCAAAATCTGTGTGATTCTAGCACTTCATTTTTTCTTGGATTGCAATAGCTTTCTATTTTGTCAAATACTGTGTCCACTTTCAGTGTATGTTTTGCATTTGTCCATGTAAATTGATCATAAATCTCTATAACTTTAGGTCCAGCACAGTGTAATAGGATATTTACTTGTATCTTTTCATCTTTCTCAGCATTTCCACTGGCAGTCAAGTAAATTTCCATTTGGCGCTTCCATTTGATAAAGTTATGTGATATGTTACCATTTTCAACATTTAAATGTCCAGGGGGGGGGGGCTAAACGTATCTGCCATGATTGTCAGTTCGAATAATACCGATTACGAAGGCTAAGTTCGAATAATATTGAGTACGAATCCTTAGTTCGAATAATATTGAATACGTATCTTCCCCTTCCCGAAAATGGATTTTGGGCGATATATTTCACTTAAGTGGCAGAAATACTTCACACTGCAGGTGTGCAACAAATATTTGCATATTCCTTCCTTCGATGCCACCATGTTGATAGGGTTCTATTATATGCAATTATATGACAATACGTTTTCAGAAGAACGTTAACTTTTATTCCAATCATACAGACGCTTACAATGTTACATACCACTAAATAAGACATATATCTGTATATGCTCGTTTTGTAAAACAGTTTAAAAGAGAAAAAAATATGCAAGTGTAAATTTAAGAGTAAATAAACCGAGCCTGCAACATTTTCAATTTGCCGTGTTGGGCTTTCTTTAGGGATTCTGTATTTATCTATTTTATGATCACATCCGTGTTATTTGTGCCGTGTGGCGGCTGTAAAAAGTCAGTCTCCCCGTACATTTAATCAATGATGTTATATTTTCGATCCTTGAAGATCGTTCAGCACAACATTATTGTTGTGCTTGTTGTATTTTTTGTTTCAACTTTCGGCATTTTCTAGTTGGGTGGTTCCAATATTCCTACTTGAATAATGTTGAATCACCCTTAGGATATGTTGCCTGCTTTTTAAATTTGTCTTTTGACGTCTAATCTGTGATATGCAGGCTTCATAACCTCAGATCCCCTTTCAAAATTCCATTTTATTTAGTTCCGCCCATTGTTTTCTCGTTTAGGGCACACGCATTCTTTTACTTGGGGACCATACGCCGCTTTTCATGGAATGACACTTCTGTGTCACATTGAAGGTTCCATGATAACCGCCGTATGAACACATCTGCGGATGTTTCTAAATTCAAAATTGCACCATTTTAGTGTTTAAATGTTGAATTCTGCTTAAGCCGGTGCTAGGGTGCGTGGACGGTAACTTGCACTTTCCAGTACCGTCCATGAACAGGCTCAATCAAACTGAGCCTGCAACATTTTCAATTTTGCCGTGTTGGGCTTTCTTTAGGGATTCTGTATTTATCTATTTTATGATCACATCCGTGTTATTTGTGCCGTGTGGTGGCTGTAAAAAGTCTCCCCGTACATTTAATCAATGATGTTATATTTTCGATCCTTGAAGATCGTTCAGCACGACATTATTGTTGTGCTTGTGGTATTTTTTGTTTCAACTTTCGGCATTTTCTAGTTGGGTGGTTCCAATATTCCTTCTTGAATAATGTTGAATCACCCTTAGGATATGTTGCCTGCTTTTTAAATTTGTCTTTTGACGTCTTATCTGTGATATGCAGGCTTCATAACCTCAGATCCCCTTTCAAAATTCCATTCTATTTAGTTCCGCCCATTGTTTTCTCGTTTAGGGCACACGCATTCTTTTACTTGGGGACCATACGCCGCTTTTCATGGAATGACACTTCTGTGTCACATTGAAGGTTCCATGATAACCGCCGTATGAACACATCTGCGGATGTTTCTAAATTCAAAATTTCACCATTTTAGTGTTTAAATGTTGAATTCTGCTTAAGCCGGTGCTAGGGGGCGTGGACGGTAACTTGCACTTTCCAGTACCGTCCATGAACAGGTTCAATCAAACCGAGCCTGCAACATTTTCAATTTTGCCGTGTTGGGCTTTCTTTAGGGATTCTGTATTTATCTATTTTACTTGTTTAATTATGCCCCCCTTCGAAGAAGAGGGGGTATATTGTTTTGCTAATGTCGGTCTGTCTGTCTGTCTGTCTGTCGGTCTGTCTGTCCGTCGGTCTGTCTGTCTGTCGGTAGACCACATGGTTTCCGCTGATTATCTTGAAAAGTATTTATCACAAAGTCTTCATTTTTCACATAGTGATTGGTCATAACTAGTAGATGACCCCTATTGATTTTGGGGTCACTAGGTCAAAGGTCAAAGTCACAGGGGCCTTAAATGTCAAAATGGTTTCCGCTGATTATCTTGAAAAGTATGTATCACAAAGTCTTCATATTTCACATAGTGATTGGTCATCACTAGTGTAGATGACCCCTATTGATTTTGGGGTCACAAGGTCAAGGTCACAGGGACCTTAAATGTCAAAATGGTTTCCGCTGATTATCTTGAAAAGTATGTATCACAAAGTCTTCATATTTCACATAGTGATTGGTCATCACTAGTAGATGACCTCTATTGATTTTGGGGTCACTAGGTCAAAGGTCAAGGTCACAGAAACCTTAAAATGTCCATATGGTTTCCGCTGATTATCTTGATAAGTATTTATCACAAAGTCTTCATATTTCACCTAGTGATTGGTCATCACTAATGTAGATGACTCCTATTTATTTTGGGGTCACTAGGTCAAAGGTCAAGGTCACAGGGACCTTAAATGTCAAAATGGTTTCCGCTGATTATCTTGAAAAACTATTTATCACAAAGTCTTCATATTTCACATACTGATTGGTCATAACTAGTAGATGACCCATATTGATTTTGGGGTCACTAGTTCAAAGGTCAAGGTCACAGGGGCCTTAAATGTCAGAATGGTTTCCGCTTATTATCTTGAAAACTATTCATCACAAAGTCTTCATATTTCACATAGTGATTGGTCATAACTAGTAAATGACCCCTATTGATTTTGGGGATACTAGTTCAAAGGTCACAGGGGCCTTAAATGTCAAAATGGTTTCCGCTGATTATCTTGAAAAGTATGTATCACAAAGTCTTCATATTTCACATAGTGATTGGTCATCACTAGTAGATGACCCCTATTGATTTTGGGGTCACTAGTTCAAAGGTCAAGGTCACAGGGACCTTAAAATGTCAAAATGGTTTCCCTGATTATCTTGAAAAGTATGTATCACAAAGTCTTCATATTTCACATAGTGATTGGTCATTACTAGTAGATGACCCCTATTGATTTTGGGGTAACTAGGTCAAAGGTCAAGGTCACAGGGGCCTTAAATGTCAAAAGGGTTTCCGCTGACTATCTTGAAAAGTATTCATCACAAAGTCTTCATATTTCACCTAGTTATTGGTCATAAGTAGTAGATGACCTCTATTGATTTAGGGGTCATTAGGTCAAAGGTCAATGTCACATGGGCCTTAAATGTCAAAATGGTTTCGGTTGATTTTTCCATAATTAAACACTTCCATGTACCCATTTTTGGCAAGTTTCTGTAATAAAATTACCAATTATGTGAGTCAATGGCTAGAAAGGGGGGTATATGTGTCGTTCGACATTCTTGTTTAATATTTATTTTGGATGTTGGACATATTTTTATACAGAGTCTGTTGTAATTCATTCATTCTTGCACGCGCATGCGTAGATACGAAGTTTGAAGCGTAGGTTTATACAATGCTTTTATCAATGAAATAGTAATTTTCATATTTTTTGCTTTCATATTTAGAAATGTTTCTTTAAACTGAAAGTGCATAGTTTTGAACTTTCAAAGCTTATTGACCACTATGCAAACAATATTTTAATAAAAAGTGATCTAAATGTGACAATCCTGCAAAATGAGGATCTACTTTTATCGAGGTTTCACCCGTAAGTGGGTGTTGTTCAGCAAAATATTTTACCCTATAATTTCTGAAATACAGCTATAACTCTGTATACACATTGCAAGCAATGTATACAAAAATGTATCTAACACAAATGTCATATGACAAATTCATGAAGACGAAAAGTAAGGAGCAAAAACACAACAATTGTTGATTCGATACACCAGTGAAAAATAAAAATGAACGGTACATTAATACTGTTCTAGTATTAGTGATATTATGAATTTGCTTGTGACTTCAGTGCCAGTTAAAGATTTTTTTTAATTTAACATAACTTATTTTTTTGCAATTTAGACCTGAGTCTCATTAATTTTCGGACGATTTTTTTTACTTTTCGTAATTTATTATTATTATTGATTTGTAACGCTTGAAAGTTCGATACTTAATTAATTTCATACTTACGTCCTCGAAAATATACTTGTATTTCATATAAAACAACACACGTACATGTTTTTCATTAAAATAAAGTATTTTAAGAACAAATAAGCCTAAGATGTCCTGATATAAATAGTTTGATTGACAGAAATTAACAATTGCAAATAGAAATAATGACAATATTTGCTTAGAAAAGGGCGAATTACAAAACGAATAATAGTATTTATATCATAAAAAATAACGTTTACAATTTCTATTGCAATTACTCCTATTTATGATATTATGTATACATATATACATAATATATTTACTTCTGTTTAAATATAGTGCGTGTGTTTCTATTCCTTATATTTAATACTTGACTTGACGAATGATTGTGTATAACAAACAACGGCTTTATATGATTTCACTTATTATTCAGTATATATATTAGATAATATATAATAAACAAACTTGTAAACAAATTTACCTTTTTTCTATATTTGCGTCTTTATGCACATTATTTTTTCGAAGTTTACTTCTCTAATTAAATTATAGGATAAGGGTCGAAATGTCCGGTCAATTTAAGGGGTCTAAGTGTCTTAGGGGTCTATGTGTCTTAGGGGTCTAAGTGTCATAGGTCGAGATGTCTTAGGAGTCGAGGTGTCAAGGGGTCGAGCTGTCATAGACTCTACAACATTGCCATATAATCTTATAAATGATAAATTATTATTTTTAATTTAAAAACATTTGTAAGAGAAAATGTCACATTTCTTGCTTGCAATTCAAAGAAGACTTTCTTTATTTCTTTACCAATGGTATCATTATACAATATACAATTGGACCTGTGACGAAGTTTGTAGAGCACTTTCGTTTGTATTAGATAACATTTATGTAAGGTTTGGTAATACAGTTTTCAAACAGGTAATAGGCATTCTAATCGGAACTTATTTTTCACCCCTGATAGCTGATTTATTTTCTTACTGTTATGAGGGGGGTTTTATGTAAGGTCTTTTCCCTACTTCACATCAGGAAATTATACATGCATTCGCTATCCTTAACATGAATAATCCTTATTTCGATCAATTGGTTTCTAAAATATATCCCAGTGAATTTAAATTGAATAAAACTAACTCTTCAGACATAACTACATCTTTTTTAGAATTAATCATTTCTATCATTAACAATACTATAGTAAATAAAATCTTCGATAAAAGAGGTGATTGTTAACTATCCACGTTTAGATGCAGATGTACCTCATGCTTCATCATTTGGGGTGTATATTTCTCAATTAAATAGAATAGCTAGGGCGTGCAGTCGTGTTGATGATTTTAATGAACGCAATTTATTTATTACTAACAAGCTTCTTTAACAAGGTTATCGCTATCATAAATTGCGTAAATATTTTACAATCGTAATTCAGATTTAGTTTTAAAATTGAATTGTTATTCGAAAACTCTTTTACGGCCAGGCATTAGCAAACCTGATTTCTATGGAGATGTGGAGATGTCCCCTTCCCATGTGCCCTTTGACTTTGTGGGCCTATTATTCAATCATTTATTTGTTTTCTTTGAATTCCTTATCAGTTACAGGTTCCTATTATTCAATCATTTATTTGTTTTCTTTGAATTCCTTATCAGTTACAAATTATTTATCATTTTAGTGATTATCCTGTCCGTGCTCTGTCTTGTGCCCTGTCCTGTTTTTATTGGGGGTCCGTCTGGACTCCTTGCCACTGGTTCTTGTTGATGGGTCGTATGGGAGTTGCGTTCATTGAACGCCGCCTTTCCTTGTTGATCTTGTTTATCATATTTTACAAACTTTGTAGGATCATGGGTCATGGTAATTTTTCTGCCGTCTTCACGAAAATTATCAAACGGTTTATTTAAAAAGGTTATGACCCAATTATTTAAAGGCATAGCACATGTTTGGTGTTCAGCCCTTTTACAGTTGGACGCTACGCTTTCCTTTTTAATTACATCTGACGTTCTAAGTGGGAGACTCTATGATGGACAGTTCTTAAAGCCCTTTGGGACTGAAATGTCTTAATGTTCGTCTTCTGTCTTGCCTCTGTCGGGTCCTTGTAGGTGATTTTCTTGTTGCTCTGCCTTCCATTAAGTACTTTGGTAATGGTCATTAGGCTGTACATTTTTCTACATAATTACACAATCTTTTATGTGTTTTATTTATTTCGTCTAATGTAACCATGACCATTGTTAGAATTTCATTTGGCGGGTATTAATTTTACTTGCACTTTCGTGTCATTCAGGGACATATTGGGGCTAAGAGTGAGGTTTGGCGCGACTAAAACCAGTTTAAACTCCCTAGTGGTTTAACTACGTCGGACCGTTCCAAGGCGGTACCCCCTTGTGTTCCTTCACGTGTTTTTCATGGCTGTATTGTTACTTCGAATGTATACATGTTTTGTGATGTCTGCCTTGTTGGATTGTCGTTTACGGTAGGTATTTTCTCACAAACCCCCACCCCTGTCCCATTTTTTACCCCCTCCCCTTATCACCCTCACAGCGCTTATCCCTTTAATTCCGATATGGGTCCGTTTTAGTTTATATTATTTCACACATTACACGTCCCTCTCCTTTCACTGTCCCAATGTCAACTCCAGGTTTTTGTTTGGTGCCTTTTGGATGCCCTACTTGGGTGTGTCGGGGGTTGGGGGCTGCGTCCTGTGAACGTTGCCTTTACCTTGTTGATCTTTATTCTTGTTTTTTTGTGGTGATACATTAAATCGAGGTTGGATACAGGAGAAGCTTCTAAAATTGAGGCATCTTTTTGTATCTCGCACTGTCTTCCAAAACCTCATTTTCCATTACACTATTTGTCCATTTTATTCCCGTATTGGCCCATTTTGGTTCTGATCATTTTACTTATTACATATCCCTCCCCCTCCTTTCACTGCCCGTGTGTCTTCTCACAATTTTTAGTTCGGTACCTTGTGTGTGCCATACTGGTTTGACTGGATTGTGTCGTGACTGCGTTCTGTGAACGTTGCTTTGCCTTGTTGATCTTTTTCTCTTTTTAATTCATTCTTTCATAAAAAGTAACGCGACAGAATTGTTAGCTTTGAGCAAATGTATATACAATGTACAAGGTAATATCTTTATTGTTTTTGTTTATTTTGTCTGTTACTATTTAACATAGTTATATGCAAATTATTTGATTAAAATTATCGAAAGGCTTTTGAAACTGACGAATCATCAAGATTACAAGCAATAATCATTTGTAAGCAATACATAAGTCACCTACCGGTTAGAGCCCCAGCAAAATTCTGAAGCGCCATTGGCCATTTAATTATGCCATTGAATGAATGAATAATTGAATGATTGAATGACACGAAAGAACTTAAATATTAGAGTTCTAAGTTTGTATGGGTAAAGTTCCCATGCCTTCAAAGGAAATTATGTTTGTACAGCAGATAAAATAAAGATTCAATTTTCTCACGATGAATATGTATAACTAATTTTCCATTCTAATTAGTAAATGTGTTGGAAAAGTTCCAAGTTTTTTAAATGTGCTTTCTGACAACAGTTTTAGGAACGGACAGTCAGAAAGACAGACTGACTGACTGACAGACACTCTGAGGGTTTATCTTTAAACATCCCTGGCTGTTACTAGAATATAACATTTTTCAAGGCAAAATTCTTAAACTAATGAGGAGATGAGAAGAAAAGAGATGCTGGACACCTGATAATCGCCGTATGAACACATCTGTGGATGTTTTAAATTCAAAATTTCAATATTTTCATGTTTATTTGTTGAATTCTGCTTAAAGTATGATAAACAAGATCAACAAGGAAAGGCGGCGTTCAATGAACGCAACCCCCATATGGCCCATCAACAAGAACCAATGGGAAGGAGCCCAGGCGGACCCCAAACATAAAAAGGACAGGGCAAAGACAGGTTAATCATTAAATGATAAATAATTTGTAACTAATTAGGAATTCAAAGAAAATAATAATAGGCCCACAAAGGGGAAGGGGACAGGAGACCGTGGGAAGGTGGGGGGGTAATCAAAGAAATAAAAACTAGAGGCAAAGGGGAAGATACTTACCGTAGACGAGAAAACAACAAGGGACACACGCAAAAGTGTCACCAAAACAGTATGAAACAACATAAGGCGGTGCGAGAGGGCACGGACACGGTAAGTTGCTCAATTAAACCGAACCTGCAACATTTTCATTTTAAAATTTGTTGTTTTTTAGTCTTTTTAGGGATTCTTATTTTCTTTATTTTCTGAACATTGTCATACATGTGAGTGTAATAAAGAACATTTTTTTAGTTTAAAGAAGGCACCATTAATAGTCATTAAGAAGAAAAGTGAAAAATAACCATTTTCAAATAAATCATATTACAAAGAAGAAAATTTTTATAAAATCAAATAAATTTCAAGTTCAAAATGAAAATAATCATTAAAACCCAGGCGCTAGACTTATAAATCTAATTACATATGATAAAGGTGTTGATAATAAATGTAATTTTAAATTTGAAGTAAATCCATGAAGAAATAAGCGAGTAAAATAATGAATAAGAAAAAAGTCAAAGTTTAAGGAAGAGATAATGATGTTAGATTTAAAACCTTGTCATGTTATTACAATGTGGGAGTTTGAAGTAAATCCGATAAGAAATGAAGGTATTTGAGTAAAAGTAATCAACGAAGAAAATAAACATTCTAGAAAAAAAACGAAATTCAAGGGGGTTATTTTTGTTTAGGGTCCGCCTGGGCTCCTTGCCTGTGGTTCTCGTTGCTGGGTCATGTGGGTGGTTTCGTTCATTGAGTGCCGCCTTTCCTTGTTGATCTTGTTTATATCTTTTTCATTCTAGAAATAGTAGCTAGTGTATTGATTCTTCACACACATGATTTGGGTGATAATAAGAAATACCTTATAATTATATATAAATAATTACTGATCTGTATTCTAAAACCAGCGATAAACATCAATACCTTCTTCCAAGCAGCTGCCACCCTCGACACTGTTGTAAGAACATACCATACAGTTTGGCTTTGAGAATCAAACGAATCTGTTCAGATCCCAACACGTTCTATATCAGAGCAAAAGAACTGTCTGAACATCTTAGGAAGCGAGGATACAAGGAAGAAGACATTGCAAACGCGATCTCAAATGCAGACAGCAAGCACAGGAAGGAACTACTAGAGTACAAACATCACTCTAGTGGTTCTACACAAAATAAAATTCCATTTGTGCTCACATATCACCCGGACTTACCAAACACTAGAGCCATCATTGACAAACATTGGCCAATTATTGAGTCTTCACAGAAACTTAACAAGATGTTCCCAACTAAACCAACCATTGCATATAGGAGACCTAAAAGCCTCAGGGACATACTTGTTCGAGCCCAACTGAGACCAATAATGACAGATAAAGAAAGTCAGTCTGAACCATGTGACACACCAAGATGCCAAACCTGTGCTGTCATGCTCCTTACAAAAACATTCTCCTCTAAAATAGGGGCCAAAACATCTCTCAAAGACATAATGAATTGTAAAACGCCAAACGTTATTTATCTTATTTCTTGCAAAGTGTGTAACAAACAATATGTCGGTGAAGCTAAACTTCCATTAAATAAACGAATGAACTTACACCGCTCTGACTGGAAAACACGAAAATTTAACAGATCCCCAGTTGCTGAACATTTTCACCTTGAGGGACACAGTTTTAAAGACGTGTCCCTCTGTTGTATTGAACATAACACAAAGTGGTCAGATGTAACACGGAAATCACGCGAGACATACTGGATTCGCCGACTGAATACGCTAGAGCCATCAGGAATTAATAAAGGAGACTAATTTTAACACTTATTCTCGCCTATTCCTGACATACTGTTTTAAACCTAACTTTGGTTATCAGGCGGTGCCGGGGAGGGCTCTTTTTCCCTGGCCTGAAAGCATCTCTATTACTTTCACTTTTCCACTTCATATTATATAATACTGTTTGTAACTTGCATATTCTTACATTATACTTTTAGCAATAAAAACACAAAACGCCCTTATATGTGAAGTTTTATTTATTTAATATATATATTTTTTTTCCATAGTTTTATAGATATATTTAATCGAGTTTATGCCATATTGACCGCAGGCTATATTTTCTTTTGTAAAGTACAACACAATGACCATTCAATTACGGTCTTTTCATAATCGATATAATTTTATCACCTTTCTAGCGACTGTGTTTCAGTTCAATTTTTGACCTATACAGTACACACGTATTGAGATTTTGTGCTCTATTGTGTACACATTATACATGTAATACACCCCTGATGAAGGCATAATACGCCGAAAGTACTTGGGTATTTATACTTTAGCACTGTATGAACGTTTATTTTCTCCAAAATATATATATATATAAGATAGAAGTAGGTAAATTAAAAAATAAAGAAATAAAGAAAATATAAACATAAAAACCTTTTTTTTTCATGAAATTCTTAGTTCAAAGGGGTAATTCTAATAATTTTATGCAAGAGTTGTAATCTTTGTCAAATATGATGTGGTTGTTAATAAGAAACAAGTATTTGAAGTTTGAAGTAAATACCTTCAGAAGTAAAGACTTTATAGTGAAAAGTTGTAAAAACTTTAATCAGAAATCTGACGAGGTCGCGACGCTTGGTGAGTAGAACAGTTCTCAATATACTTAGTTACGATTGAAATGGACGTGTATAATCTTCATACAACCATCTGCATGTATCCATTTTTCAAGTTTCTTAAAAATGTTTTTAGTAGTATTTTAGTAACCACAAAAAAAAGTATTTAAAACTTTGTCATATTTCAAGCCTATTTGTTGCCATAGCAACCAAAATTGTTTAACAAAGGAAGTAAGGAAAAAGACGTCCATATTCTCCAGACTGCCATCTACCCATATTTCAAGTATTATAAAAAACATTTTCAGTACTTTTTGCATTATCACCGGATCCAGGTTTTGTGTTAAATTTGCCATATTTTTGTCCATTCGTTGACATTACAACCAAAGTATTCAAAATAGAGGAACATCCATAATCTCCAGAGTGCCATCTAGCTTTATATAAGGTTTAATAAAACAATTCAGTATTTTTTTGTTATCACGGGATCCAGTTTAGTTGACGGACGGACTGACAGGCGGACGGAGCGTAAACCTAAAGTCCCCTTCGTTAAAACCGGTATAGGACTTGAAATAACATAATTCTACCGCTTAAAAATGTGTAAATGTTCCTTTAAAATTGTAAAAGTAAATCAAATTTTATCACTTTGTCCTTAGCAAACAAGAATGTTTCTTACAGTTAGTTTCAAAAACTCTCGTATAAAGAATTCGAGACATGAATCTTCATAAGAAATATGATGAATTATACGTTAAACTAGAAATGTATCCATATGACACGGGTGCCCACCACACTCCACTGTTTTGTGACTAGGTCAAATATGTTTGGGCTTCATGTGCCACAAGTTGAAAACTTAAAATCTTTTACTATGCAAAGGCATGGACTTTACAAATAGTGTATAATTCCACAAGCGAACCCCAAGGTGCATAAGTACACATGCTAATTCATACTTAGTCAAGGGCAATAACTCTTACAAAACTGAAAAAAATCAACATGCAAAATCCAAGGTGCTTTGCTTCGGAGTGATATTGATCATTATTCCTGTAAAATTGGTTGATTCTAACTCAAGCGATCAATGAACAAATAACACAACATAATTAAACGGTTTTAACTATATCAAGGTCAATAACAAAAACATATAAATTCAGAAGCGAAACACCAGGTGCACAACGTAACATGCTGATCAACATTTTTGTAAAATTTCATGACGCTAGGTTAAATACATTTTTTTAGCTACGCTCGACACAAATTGAAAATTGCAAACTTTTCCTAAATCAAGGGCAATAACTCCACAAATACTTAATAAATCAACACGAAAATGCCCAAGTGCACAACTGTACATGGTGATCAACATAACTGTAAAGTTTAATGATCCTAGGTCAAATACTTTTTGAGTTACGTGCGACACAAGTTGAAAATTGTAAATGTTTACTTAGTCAATGGCAAAAACTCTAACAAAACAGAATAAATCTACAAGTGAAACCCCACGTGCACAACTTCACATGCTGATCAACATTCCTGCAAGGTTTCATGATTCTATGTCAAATACTTTTTGAGTTACGTGCGACACATTTTGAAAATTGCAAATGTTTCCTGAGTCAAAGGCATTAGCTCTTGAAATACTAAATATATCCACACGAAAATACACAGATGAACAACTACACATGCTGATTAACATTCCTGTAAAGTTTTATGACTCTAGATCAAATATTTTTTGTGTGGCACAAAATAAGAACTGACAGACGGATGGAAGGACGCATGAACGGATAGACAAGGGTAAATCTAAATCCCCCCGTAAAGTAGGGGCAAAATAACCTGGATAAAGTATGACCCCTCGGAAACAACAACAAACTTACACGGACATTGCAGACCGGGTTTGATTGATTTAAACGCCCGTTTGTATAAGACTTATATTCTGCCTTGGGAAATAAACATTCCTTTCATAACTTACAAAACAAGAAGTTTCAACCCTTCTTCTGAGAACTGATACCAGGAAGTGAAATAGACAGTGAGTTATTTTTAAACAAGCTAAATTTACCTCCTTTTTATTTTCATTTAATCATTTACAAATCGCGTTGAAACCGACAGAGATAAGCATTATCAACAAGTATAGAGCAAAGTCATTCTACACGTCGGTACAGTCTGACCTACACTGTTGGCAGGTTTTCCCTTCAGTATTGTAATATTAAAATCCCGGCAACTTTGAATGAACTATTCCGAATATAAAGGAAAAAGCCATAACATAAATTCAAAGGGCAGATATCCCCTCAACGTTATGAGTGTGTATCAGTCTATCTGTAGAATTTACAAAAAAGATTACCATATTGACAACAGTAATATTGATGAGAAAGTTTTTATTCATCATAGGTATCTAATCATTCAAAAATCTTTCTTTTTTAAATTTAATAGTCACAAACGTCTTATAAAATACTTAGTGATCTGTCTTCTATTACAATACACAAAATATTGTATGGCTGATGGTGTACAAGCACCAAACTCTTATTTCGAAGGTTTTGAGTAACGGTCTTTTCACTGGGAGATATTTTCTTTCTACTACCACATATCACACTAAAAGTCATAAGTTACAAAAGTTGTCAATGATGCAGTCATTTGGTACGGCTAAAAACGGCATGTTTATGTCCTCAAACCTTGATTTGACATGAAGAACAAACAAGTAAGGTGTCATTATGAACCGAAAACAATATGACCAAATGTAAATAAAGATATACGCCATTTTTGTTTATGGTAATAGACATGCCATTATGTTTATGCCTTAAATCTTAAACCATAATTTTGTTAAAGCGAATGACATTACGACGAATCAGACCCTCAAAGATAGTAAAAACTGTAAAATGATATATCACTCATACACATTTATATACTCTTGACATTTTAGATAAGCTGAATACTTTTTAGAGATATAAGGTAAACTTTTGTTTCATTAAACAGCGTAAAACCATGATGATTATTCAGTTAGTAATATTGTAAAAGGCGTATGCTACAGTCACAGATAGAAATATAGGCAGAATAAAAAATATGAGAAACAAGATCATCAAGGAAGTGCGGCATTCAATGGCCGTATCTTCCAACACAGGACCACCGGCTAGGATCACAGCAGGACACCACAGGGTATATGGACAAAAACGGACGAGATGCGTTAAAAATTTCATAATAGGAAATCATAGAGTAGTAATAAACACATACAAAACCTACAAGTAATAAGAACAAGGCCTACGGAAAGATAAGGATATAGGAGAAGGTATTAAAAGGGCCGTGGGTCAAAATTGTAAGAAAAAATTAGAGGGAAGGGAAGATACTTTCTGAAGACGAGAAAACAAGAAGGAACTTGTGTGTCGCCACAATGGTATGCTATAATATTATAATAAAGAAAACATACATATTTGGAACACAGCGGGTACCGCCTTGGAACGGTGAAAAGCATATTATTTGTATAATATGGTTTTTGGTCTGCAATGCGCGAAAAACTATAGAAGCGTGTTTGGGTAAAAATGCGAAACCCTGTATATCCTGTTACGTATGGGTGTAATTCAAATATTATTAGTTAACTATTAAATTGTTTATAGTTTACATGTATATTAAGTAAATTTTTCATTTTATTTCATTTAACGTGAAACAAGTTGGTTTGGAAAACATGTGATTCCGCTTTGAAATTCAGTAAAAAAATTACCTTTGGAGATCTAATAATGATAATTATTCGTAATGACATTTATCAGAAACCATATTTAAATTTTATATTTCAAACTCATAAAACAACGTTGACATTGAAATTAAATTGCAATTTTTATGCCGTCGCCATCTGCAATGATTTGGCATTATGCGATTCGCTTGCGTATACATGAACGCACATAAAAACAAAATTTACCTCCCAACACACATTTAACACTTTCAAACAAAACAGTTTTGGGGTAAATTTAATGACTCCGAAGGATCACCCTTCTTCAAGGTTTTTACCTGTCATAATACTCAAATACAGCTGCATAAACATGCACTTAAATAAACAACATGACACTCTCAAATAATTCTTGGATATATATTTCACTTTTAAAGTACTAGAAATAGAAACATACAGACAAGAGGGAAAAACGTTCACCTTCCAAAACTATACTCAAAATGTACAATTTTCAGTTTACTGTAATTACAAACATACATTGACTCGTTCTTTTTACAAAAAGACCATATAAAAACAAGCACGGAATTATATATGCATTTAAATTCAATTATTTTTTGTTACTTTGTAGTCTTCAGAATAGTTGTCTAACAAAGTTTAGAGGATTCATTTTTAGGGTTTGTATTGTCCTTTTGTTTATATCTGTAATATATTACTTAATAGTAAATGCAAATTTGTTCTTTACTAGTTGTTACCAATCAGATCGATATTGAGAGTATTTGACGATCCTACGAATTGTTCCTCACTTTTTGTCCAGTTAAAAAATTTATTACTTTGGTTCTTTAAAAAATGACTTCTTTGTATGAATATTTTTCCTTACGAATACTAAATTAACATCATGACAAGACAAGACATGAATTAATGGGTAGTAACCTGCAGTAAAATATTATCTACTCTGACCTTGATCAGATCAAAACAAGCTTACATTCAATGTTGTTTCAAACAAGTTTGACAAACTTATTACATTTTGTGTAAAATATGTTGAAGTTACATATGTTAAGGATTGCGCAAAATAATAGAAACTAGTCGGATGTGTCAACAGTGAAGCTGTCAGGCATTTTTCTTCTTAAATATAGGTTATTTAAATTCTGCAGCTTTTATGATATAGGTAGAATGTCTTTGACAGAAATAAAGTATAAAAAATAACAAAGAACAATAATTCGATAAAAATATGTGCAGAGTAACGATTCATGTGCACTGCACTTCAGGTCAATGAAAAAGTTTGCATACCTAAGTTGGAGTCAATCAAACTGCTAGTGACCAAGTTATGCTCTTGACAAGCCTATTAAGTATGTAAATTAACAAAGGCCAAAAACTCAAAATCATGAATTGCAGAGTACAAGTTCTTGTGCACTGCACTTTGCACTTCTTTTCAATAAGGTCCATCATCCTATGAAGTGTCATGCCAATAGCTTTTAAAGTGTAGGAGAATCCACCCGGACAAAAATAAAGTATGAAAATTAACAAAGGGCAATAACTCAAAATCATGAAGTACAGAGTACCCTTTTAAAGCACTGCACTTCTTATCTTTTAGAAGAAATGGTATGAAAATTAACAAAGGGCAATAGCTAAAATAAATCAGAAGTGCAGAGTAACAATTCGCGTGCACTGCACTTTGGGTTATTAAAAGAAACGTGCGTATCACGATTGGAGTCAATTCGACTTAAAGTGTCTGAGGTTTGCTACAGACAAGCCTAAGGGGACGCCGCCGACACACCGCCGCCGCCAACCCCAACGACAAAAGTAACACCCATATGTCGCCTTTTTCTAGGCAACACAAAAACATAAAATAAAAGAATATATGTGATCAATTATTTCAGTTTCATAACAGTTTTAGACAAAATATGTCCTTGTTGTCATTTGCAAATATCTTAGATGAAAACGTGCAGTGTTCCTGTTACGAATTTCAATGTCAAATGCAGGAGTATTACGATAATTATCGCAACCTCATTAATAGATCTTACTGCATCACTTGCAACCATGTCGCCAACAGGTATTCTTCTGCAAGTTTCAAAAGTTAAGAGGTGACTCATGTCCGAGGCGGCGTCCGATCTTTTACTTCTTTTGTGGGTCTGTTCATCACAGTGCGACCCAACATTGATCCCGTAGTACACTTCGTGATAATTTTTCGATGACGTTGAAAGCGAGTACCCTTGACTACAAGTGATGTCTTCGTAGCCAAAACATTCAATGTAGTCACTATCCTTACCCATGTTCGCTCCGTAAAATATCTCCTTCTGGTGATGAAACGGGCTGTCTTCAGCACTGCTTTTCGGAGGCAATTTTGAAACAATGTCTCTGAAATGTACAATTCGCCAACTTTTCGTAATGTACTTATTTTGGTTTAATGCAAATGTGCGATCACCAGTTCTTGGCATACCGAATGTGTAGACCGTAGTTTTTTCCGTGTCAGTTACCTCATCAAATACTAGCTGAGTTGAAGCAATGGATGCAATAGCACCGCCAAGAGAATGTCCAGCTATAATCACGCCATACTTAGGATACTTATTAACAAGGTCCTTCACAGATGACTTAACACATGGATAAAGCTGGTTATTTGCATTACTGAAATATTTTTGTACTTGTCCCCCAATTTTAGCAGAAACTTTCATTGTCATGAGAACCGATAAAACTTCGTCCACCAGCTGCGCCCTTGATGTTGTTCCACGGTAGGCTAAGATGATTTTCTTCAAAGAATGAGAAACTGCTGAAACTGCGAAACATTCCTTGTACTTAAAAAGAAACTCACATTTTCGTCCAATGACCTCTACAATTTCAAGATCACCGATGTCACTTTTAATTGTATTTGCACATGTAACAGGTTCATCCGAGTATGCCACAGCAGAATACAAGATAGCTCTGAACGCTTCATTTGAATCAAATTGCCCACTCTTGTGGCCACATTTTGATGTATCTGTAACGCTGCATGATGGTGAGTTATCTGTGCATCCTTTACATTTATTAAATATTGATCCCGGTGCATGACAGGTTTTGGTCTCTGGGCACCATCGACATCTCATTTGTCCATAGTTAGTGTTTGCACAGGACAGACATTCTCTGTACTTATTACATTGGCTGAACTCTCCACTATCTGAGTCGCTGTTTGCGTTTGTGCCACATTTCAATGGATCTGTAATGCTGCATGAAATTGACAATGAGCTCTCTTTGCAACCTCCATGACATTTATTATATACTGACCCCGGTTGATGACAGGTTTTGGTCTTTTCGCACCATCGACAGCTTATAAGTCCAGATTTAGAGTTTGCACACGAACTACAATCTGTGTGTGTATTGCATTTACAATTGCCAGTCGACGCAATTGATAAAATTAAAAATACTAACAGTTGCATTTTATTCATATTATTATTAGTGCTTAAGTAAATGATAGGTATTAATTTTTAATTACAGTTTCGAGTTAACTGATTCAAAACTGATGTTAGACTAACGCTAGAAAACGATTGTAATTTATATATATTTCTCCACGTGCAATATGTGGTCAATATCAATCCTAAGCCCAGATATATAGTGTAAAAAGTTGTCTTTTCAAACATACGCGGTCCTTCAAATATGTATGCATGAAACATGAAGCCTTTGACAAATACTGATAAGCATAATTTATAACAGTAATTCTTCTTGATATCAAGATGATAGCTGTTTATGGTACGTAGTTGAAATAAATTAGAGTTTAAGCAAACAGTTATATATCATTGATTGGTTATACATACTATAAAAAGCATTCAATGATTTATAACTTGTTTGTTTCAAAAATCCTTAAATGCTCAAAATCACGTTCTTATCTCTTAAAATAGAATAAACCATTTCAAAGAAGAATATTTTATCGTAATGCCCAAACTTTCAATGATATATGTGGTCTGGTTTAATGACTCAACCGATATATAAAGCAATTTTTTTATTTTCTTGTTATAAAAAAGATGTTTGTCATAAATAAATTTAAATTTCCATGTAAAAATGATTATTTTATTTATAGGAGAGTTTATATAAATTGTAAAAGAATTATCGGCTATAAATAAACATGTATATTTCCAAAAATCTAATTTTGTTATCAAATTTTAAAATTGCTTATTAAATATAAGGGCATTGTTTATAAAAAATTGTTATAGAAAAGAAAAGAACAGATTATGGATCATTAGTTTAAAAAAGTGTAAGCTGATAACGCATTATGTCTGTTAATTAGCACCTTTAGAAAGGATTTACTTGTACTTCACCAAGAAGTGAAAATTTGATTGAAGTGTCCGATCCAATTACCCTTTTATATTAAATAAATTAAAGAAAATCAAAGGGCAAAGTTTGCAAATCATTTTATAACAACTACACATTAGATATACATTAGCACCTTCAACAAATGCGTATCCTCTTAATTCCCTTAAAACTCCCTGTCATATTTTAATATTGGTTATTACAAAATTATCATACTCAAAATTATTTTTTTCAAAAAATATTCTTTCAAAGTCTTTCATTTAAGTATAAAGCTATAAATGAAATTAGATTCAGAATGACTTGGCACAGGATAGTACAACTAATTCTTTGACTGATTAGATTATCTAGGGTTATCTAAATTATCGCTCAAGAACTTCCAATCACCTGACCAATTAAGCAGCAATAAACTGTAACAACATAGCTTAGGTCATGTCAAACAAGTATACTGATTAAACCCTACAGTATACAACATGTAACAAAAGTAGCCGAAACGTCCAGGAGGTAAAATGTCCAGGACCAAAACGACCAGCAACTGTTAAGAGCCTAAGGCCGAAACGTTTAGGAGGTTAAAAATCGTGAAATCTTTACATGTGTATTTTTATTAGTCGGCGAAGAAAAACGACGTGTCTTTTTTACGAGTTGTTTATCTTCATAATTTTGAATAGAAATAATCAATGGACACATAGAATCTAAATTGTCACTGCAAACGCCTACAGCTGTTGTTGTCTTGTTTTTGTTGGTTGGTCATTTTCAGCTTATTAACATCATTATAAAAGATGTATGTTTAAGAATAAATTTAGTAATTTCGTAATAATGGCTGGTTTCTGCAAATTCATGACAACATGAATAGGTCTGGGATTTCATTATATTTACTGACAGTCTGTAAATATATGGACCATGACCTGACATGGACCTTCCATATAGATTTTTTTTATCATTTCAGCTGTAAATTTAGCAGAGACATAGATAACATCTATATCTCTGCAAAAAGCAAAACAAGCAGAAGTTGTATTAAAATTCAAAAATCGCAGGTTAAAAAGAATAAGATTACTGATTCATTTGATTCAATGTAACAGAAGATTCAGAACAATTTAATGAATTTTCAGTTTTAACAAAATTTCAAAGTCATCATACAAAGGTGAAGCCTACCGTAAATATAAACAATCTGACTTGCCATAAATATAAAGACAGTCCATAAATATCAGGAAATCCTAATGAATAAGAATATAATAAAGAGTTGAAATGAAAACTTTAGTAGAAAAAAATATTTCTCCAAAGTCTAAAGAGATGTTTTCTTGCAGAAAACTTAATAAGAGCACATACATGCGTGTTTGTTTTGGGCACCTTTTGCTAATCCTCTCTCAGATTAAAGTTTCCAATATTTTTCTTCAAACATGTATGTTTAAAAATGTTACTTTATGAAAAGCATATGGTTAAGCAGCAGTAAATGATGCCATATGTTTTAGTAAAATGCAAACCTCGTGTTTTATCTTTACCAGAGATGTGACAGGGATTGCAAAAAAATGTCAGGTATAAAGGAAATAAGGTTTACTACTTCAGAGGAAGAAGAAATCCCTATCATGGATGATGCTCCTCAAATGTATGTATGTTTTCTTTTATTCAAATTATTGTTTTATTATGTAACATTTTAACATTCAAATCCGATAACATTTTACAAAGTAAGTCTATTATGATTTATTACTGTCTCCATATATTAAATAAATGATTAATTTTTTCCTTAACTGTAAAAGCGTATGTTAAGAATGAAAGGGCTTTAAGCCTACTAGGCTAGGGTCAGTTTTCCAAGTCCAGGAGGTCAATAGTTTAAGCCTTTAAATATTTATTGAAATAATACTTTTAAATGCTCTTCATGAAATTCAGAAAAAAAATGAAACAGTAGTCGAGCTGCTTGATGACATGAATAGAGGTATAAAATATATTAATATCGTAGTACAATAAGTTAGTAATAGGATAACATTTTAGGTTCCAAATTTACAAAATATTGGATCGTGAAATTGGAGTAAATGTGTACATAAACCGAAGTGTCTCATAAGCCTCGGACGCCGGCCCTCGGGTGATAATAAGATTAATTAACAAGATTTTTACATATTCTTAAAACATAATAAACATTCACGATAATTAATTTAATTGTAAAAGAACAGCCAATTTCGATATCAAAAGAGAAGCAGTATTAATCAACATTTTTCATCAGTGATAACATATTTAATCAGGTAAGAGCAGACACAGGAGTTTGTAGACTAGAGATTGGCTTTTACAAGACCCCTTCGTGGCCAGTATGAGGTTCTCATGACCGAACTTGTTGCTTAGGATCCGGCGTCCTACAAGAAATTCACTAGAATCGGACCAATATGTCTTGGGGGATCGCACACGATGAGGCCTAATCCTATCGGACGGAATCATTGAAATTTGCAATTCTTTTTCTAGATTTTCTTTTCTTGTGAGGCATTTTGTAAATGAGCATGCAAGAGGTTGTGGACGGATATAATATCTCCATATAGATCCGTGGCGATTCGTTCTTCTCCGTATCAGACCGTACTTATTCATACTAATCCGTGCTTTTACCGTAGCAGACCGTAGTGAAACCGTAGTTCGTCCGTATATATATATATATATATATATATATATATATATATATATATATATATATATATATATATATATATATATATTATATATATATATATATATAAATAAAACAAAAAACACAGTCCATGAGTTAACTTATTTAATTATTTGCCAACCGGTTTCTCTTATGATCATCAGGGCAAATGTGACGTCACATTTGCCCTGATGATCATAAGAGAAACCGGTTGGCAAATAATTAAATAAGTTAACTCATGGACTGTTTTTTTTGTTTTATTTATATGTGACTTTTTTCCGGCACTTGTTTTCATTTTTTGTATATATATATATATATATATATATATATATATATATATATATATATATATATATATATATATATATATATATATATATACGTATATATATATATTATATATTTTGTTTCAAATATGTGACATAAAGTTTTAGGGTGTATTCTAATCTTAAAATACTTTCTGGTGGTAAAAGAATTATGCCGAAAAAAGTAGAAATAATTATATTTTTAAAGACGTCATTTACATTTTTTCATTGTTTGCTATTCTTGAATGAATTGTTTTCTTATGACTTTTATTACAGAAAGAAACGTTTTTACATAAGAAATGTGCCATAAGAATTTACTTACAATTTCATTTTTTTTCTTTTTATAATACAAATTACTGTTAAATTCTTTATTTAAACTACTTTAACGACTCTGATTTATTATACTGACACTAAATTGCCTATGAGAAAATGCAAGAACTGAAAGAATTCCTATATAGAAAATAATGTTAACTATGTTCTAAGGTTATAAAATTACAATCTCAAAATACTAAAATGTTTAAATCATTTAACTTAGCATCATCCTAATCAAATATCGTCAGGAAATCTAGCTGAAGTGTTTTCTTTTATATAACAAATATTTTTTCATAGAAAAATAAATGTAGAACAATACAGAAAAATGCTACAATTTTCAAATGTATTTCTTTAGATATCTTTCCACTTTCAAATTGACAAATAAAAAATATTTCTTTTGACATTTACAAAAACAAACATTTAAGACTATTATCTAGTTCCACAAACAAGAAATAGTTGACTTTATGCTGTTTAAATGGTTACAACATATTTTCTTTTTTTCTTTTCGTACCAATACCTATCAATTCTTAGAAACTATTTTCAGTAAAAAAATCTTTCTTCATAGTCAAGTTCAACAGAAATACGCTGCATTATTGCTTCTTTATTGCGACTTATTTTAGACTTTCAGTTTTTTATTCATATTCCCATCTTTCAAACTTCGAATGAGTAATCTTTCATCGAAGGAAAACTGTAGAAAAAAACAAATACGTGTTTAAGTCGTCTTTTTAGTACCGTCCAAACTAAAAATTATTCAAAGTATCTTTCTACTCTACTAATATATTTGGTCCCAGCGGTTCGTATCTGCTTAAATCTCGGAGAGACTAGTTTGCTTCTGTTTTCTTTTCCTTCTCTGTCCAGGTTCCCTTAAAATTACGGATGCACTTTCTAGTACCTTAACATACTTTAGGGATCATATTATCAAGATAATACTCTCTGGATACTTCATATAGAATAAAACAGTACCGTCCATGAACCATCTAATTCAAAGCGAATGTACATTTTCAATTTTTGCGGTGTGTACGTTCTTAAGGGAATCTTAAGGGAATGTACTCATACATCAATCAGCATTGTTTGTGCTGTGTGGAGACAGTATAAGGTCGCCTCGTACATACACTCTGGGATGAAATATTTCCGATCCTTTAACACTTCATTAGTGTTGTCTTTTAGGTACTTTAAGCTATTTCTTAGTTGCTTTTTCGAGTTCAGTGGTTCCAGTATTCCTTACTTGAATGGTTTAACCATCATTCTGTTTTTTAAACACGTCTTCAGACAGTATGTCTAAAATACGCAGGCTTCATAACCTCTGATTCCCTTAAAAAATTCAATTTTACTCAGTCTCAGTCATTGTTTCCTCTCTTCTCGCACTTAAGGTTCACTGATAGCTGCCGTATGAGCACGTCTGCAGATGTTTCAAAATTCACAATTTTAAATGTTTAAGCCGGTGCTAGGGGGCATGGACGGTTACTTTCAGGTCCATTTCTCAAAGACTATCAAGTCAAATCAGTTCAATCTTTGAATACTTGTTTATTAGTTGAATGCATTTCCGAGTAAGCTTTTGATTTCTTTTGCTCAGTTGTTCCCATTTTTACTTAAATTTCTTGGTTAACCTATTTGTCACCGTTCAATTCTTAGAAAGACAACATAGATTCTTTTTTTTCTCTAGTTTGTCTGCAGACAGTATGCTCAACTTCTCTCAGTGCTTAAAAGTTTAATTAAAGCAACATAGAAAGGAATCATATATTCTAGCAATATAAAAAATACAGGTTGATGCATGCACAGATATACATGTATGTTGAGCTCTGTGATACATGCAGTAACAATAAGTCAAGGGAGTGAAAATTTAGGGGTTGCTGGTTTGAACCCCAGGTTCTACAATTATAATACTAATTGTCTTTCATGTAAGACCATAAAAGCCATGGTTAAATTGAATGTATTGGTGTTATACACTGGCCATGTAACAGAAATATCAAACTCTGCAGGTATGTTACAAATTATAAGGCAACCACATTCGAATGTAAAGAATCCAAAGTAAAAACTGAGCAGTAATTGAATATGGTAGATGATTCTAGAGTTCAATTAGTTTTAAGGTCATCGACAGGGCGAACCACACAAAATATGCTCACGTGTCATACAATGTCAGATGTGACATCAGTAAACCATAAGATGTCAGGAAAAAAATACATATTCTTACTTTTTTTCTATTTATAAAGAAGTATGCTATGACAAAATAGAAATGTATATCAATTTATTTTGCATTTAACATGTAGAAAAATAGAAAGACGAAGCAAATTAGTTGAAGTAACATTGTAAATAATTAGATAAATAAGAGGCATTAATCTCTTAATTATGTTACTTATAAATAAACTAAGTAACTTGTAAATAATATAGGCTTGTTAATTTGGAACATTGCCTTGATGCTTAGTTGATATTCTGCATGACTTGTTACATCAATCTTCTTAACTTCTGAAATTGTTGACAATTGACAATTAGTAAATTTCCGTCTTTGAGCATAATTTGAAAATCACTTATGTTGCTCAACATAAGACTTTTATAAAATGGATATGAACATATAGCAGCTATATCTTTTATATCCATTTTTAAGAGTGGCTCTATTCTTTATTTTCATTTTTTATGTGCATAAGAAATCTTTCAAACAAGTGCACCTTTTTCTTTCTTTTAAGCTGTTTTACATTTTTATCTGCATATTCATTATTGTTCCAGAACCCTTAGATTCAATAACTCAGAGGGACGTTTGTGGCTGAGTGGTTTGGGCCTTTGGACTTCAAACAACCTGCTCCTTACTGCTGTGTGTTCTAATCCCGACAGGGACTTTTGATTTTTATGTGAAGAAGCTATCAAACTAGATTTCAGACGTCGTGCCTGAAATTATACATGAAAGGGCACCTGAGGTCTTCCTCCACCAGTAAACCTGGAACATTGTTATATGACCTATACTGTGTCAGTGTAACATAAAATCCAATGAAACATCCAATTAAATTTAATACTCCTTTTCCAACAAAATAATTGGAGAAACACATCAACAGTTTGTTTCATTTTTGTTTTATTTAGTATAACCCCATAGGTTGTATTCTGTCAACAATCAATTAACAAGTAAAATATTTGTATGCATTGATTATAATGTATTTAATCTTACAATAGTTTCTTGACATATGTATTCTGCTAAAAGTATATTACATGCCTGTTTCTAGAGTTTCTAAGCTTAAGATTAAATGAAAAATACTGATAATCAGATATTTTGCAACACGCTATGAATTTTTGGTATTTTTTTACTAGCAAAACTATTTCGTATAATAAAATTATAAAGAAATTGGAACCAGAAGAAGAAACAAATTCCCCACAATTTTGAGGCTACAACGCAGTTGATATCGCTTTACCCATCGTTTTTCCCCTCAACTATTTATATACAAGTTTTAGAAGTTAACATAACATTTTTCATCATTAGTTTATGTGTCATTTAAAAGAATTGCATTTTTCACCACGAAAATCATTCTCTGTATAAAATGTTAAGTATATCACACAATAAACTTAGATATGAACATTAAAGAAGGCTCAAATCTTTCCATTACAAAGGTTGTAAGCTATACATTTTCGGTAATACAATAAATAACGTTAAGGATGCGTATCCTAAACCAATCAAATTTGGCTTTTGTCATGAACTTAGTGCGTTTATTTCCAAAGTCAAAATATCGCATACTAAAAAATAATTTAAGAATCAATATGAGTACTAAAGATTGATTTACAAACAAATTTTAGATGATCATCGATCTATACAACAATGAAGTGAAACAATAACTGAGATTTTTCCAGATACTCTTCTCAAACCCGAACAAATCCATTTGTGATCTCCTTTTTCATTTCCAGGACAAAGGGTTTTTGTATTATGTACAGTCGTTATTTATTAAGAAACCCTCCAACTCTCAACAACTTTAGTAACCATATTTATTCAGAAATGCATTTATCTTGATGCACTGTTATTCATTGTCAAAAAATGTCCATTCTAAACAATATTTATGTCACAAATGGTATACATGTATATATATTTATAATTTTAAAAAGGCACCGCTTTTAACTCATATGTTACAGATGGGACGCCCCTTTACTCATTTATTACAAATTCCGCACCTCTTTGATCGCAAAATGTGCAACTTTATACTCGTATAATATAAATGGCGCACTTTTTGTACTAATAACTTACAAAGTGGCATCTATTTATTCAAAAATGTTATAAAAATGATGTACAATTTTATTCCTATGTTTCAAATAAATAATTATAATATATCGTTTAGTACAATATTATAAATGATATACAATTATACTTGTGTAATACAACAAGTGCACCTTTTTTACTTATACTTGTATGTATAAATGATGCACAGTCTTACTCATATGTTATAAATAATGCCCCACTATACTCATATGTTACAAAAAAATGCACTTTTTTACTTTTAAATAACAAACGTACATCTCTTTGCTCATATATTTTATAAATGATATACAATTTTACTCATATGCTACAAATGGTGCATCACTTTGATCATATTATTATGTTATAAATGATATACAGATTTACACATAGATAGATTTATTTTGGTATAGAATGTATATACATTGACATTTAGAACAACATGTATGGTACAAACATTTAAACATAAACACATATCAGTTTATCCTTGTTATTTCACTTTTACTTATTTTTTAATATCTATTTTTCTTATTATTTTTTAATGCTTCTCGAAAGGTAAGGATATAGTCGCCATATTGTGCGTGCGTCTGTCCGTTCGGTTGTCCATCTGTACGTCTTTCCATTTTCTTGTCCGGAACATAACTTTGTAACAACAAGAGCTATCAACATGAAACTTTGTACGTAGATATATCTCATTGGGGAAATGTGCAGTGCACAAGAACCATAAGTCTGTCTTGCCTAATTTTGGAGTTATTGTCCTTTGTTTATTTTTATACTTTGAACTTTGTCGGGGACATAAATTTAAAACTATAAGAGATACCAACATGAAACTTTGTAGGTAGATAAATCTCATTGGGTAGATGTTCAGTGCATAAAACGTAACTCTGCCTTGCCTAAGTTTAGAGTTATCGCCCTTTGTTCATTTTTATACTTTGAACTTTGTCCGGGACATAACTCTAAAACTATAAGAAATATCAACATGATACTTTGTAGGTAGATAGACCACAATGGGTAGATTTGCAGTGCACAAGAACTGTAACTATGCCTTGCCTAATTTTAGAGTAATTGTCCTTTTCTCATTTTTATACTTTGAACATTGTCCGGGGCATTACTCTGAAATTATAAGAGATATCAACATTGAACTTTATAGGTAGATAAATCTCATTAAGCAGATGTGCAATGCAAAAGAACCATTACTCTGCTTTGCCTTATTTTGGAGTTATTGTCGTTTGTTCATTTTTACACTTTGAACTTTGTCCAGGAGATAACTCTGAAATTATAAGAGATATCAACATGAAACTTTGTAGGTAGATAGATTTTATTGGGTAGAAGTGCAGTGCACAAGAACCTTTTCTAATTTTGGTATTTTTGCCCTTTGTTCATATTTATATTTAGAACTTTGTTCGGGATATAACTCTAACAAGGACGGTTCATACATCGTGTCAAGAATGTCAAGGCTATTTCTGCATCTTTAAGCCTCCTTGTGCTTTACCCTACATCAATAAGATCATTAAAAGTTCAGCTGAAATGGCATAGCAAATAATTAGCCTTTCACAAATGAATTAAGAAAAAAATCAGCATAAACTCTTAAGCTGCATGCCTCTAGATGAGCCATTTTATTTCAAGAAAAATATTTTAAGATTGTAAGATAAGTTAAAATTTTCACAAACAATTTACATGTTTCATGCAAATAATGACTGATTTTTTTGTATTTATTACCGCATTTCTGCTGCGTGACATACGCAGTAAGGGCTATTTTTATCAGATTCTGATTTTTAGAGGGTAAGTTTACAAAGACTTTAAATGCCGTTAGCAATTTGACAATTTTGTAAACTATATTTTCTTTGTCAACTTATTTTTTACTTATTGATGCATTCTAATTCATGAACTTAGCATGGATCTTGAGGTATGCTGCTTTAAGGGTTTCATATCAAGACAAAATATGATTAAGAAGCTTACAGTACAAGTCCTTGGCAGATGACACACATGTGCTTGTCTGATCTCACACAGGTGGCAAAGGCATAAAATATCTCACGGGCAATAAAAAAGTTAACAAGAAATGTCGAACGAATCATGTGCTCCAGACCTGTTTTTAGCCCTTGTATTATTGACACATACTATTGGTAATTTGATATAGAAACATACCATAAATGGGTACATGGAAGTGTTTAGTTATAGAAAAGGAAACTAATGAACAATAAATGACCTGAAACTGAATGAAAGCTATCATTAATAAGTTATACATTGAAGTTGGTGGGTAGCATGAACAAAATATATATTATCATATAAATGACAATGTGACCTTGAACTTTTTTCAAGTAGCCCCTTTATCTATAAGGGTCATCTACAAGTCATGACTAATGATCATACCAACTTTGACTTTTTACGACTTGCCTTTCAAAAGTTATGAATTGAAAACCACTTTTGATTTTGAATACTGTGGTCTTGACCTTTAACCTAAGACCCTAAAATCCAAAAAGTTCATCTTCTAGTTATGAAGACTTTGTGAAACATAGCTTAAAGATCATGAGCGGAAACCATCCCGACAGTAAATCTTATAGAGGAATTAAATGAAAAACTTTTGAAAAATAGCGACAATTTTAATCAGCAAAATGCAAATATCTCCCTCACTATTTCTTAAACACGGGGGTGGAACCCCATATGAATCTCAAAAATGAGCATCGGTAAAAATGATATGTGAATTTCCGCTGCACCAGATGTGAAGCATAACATCAGATGTAACTGGAAAAATAGGCCGATCGCAGGGTAAGTTTTCATCTTTTCAAACATTTATATAAAATTCAATCCTTTTTTTAAGAAAATCGAAATGTGATTCTACCCTCCTGACTCTCCTCTATATTACCCCTTGTTGTTTTGGATTTCTATGCAGTCTTCATCGAGATATTCTTTCCGTTGTGGGTTCTGGTGTGTCCAAAACATGCAATATGAATGAAGAAAATGTCACTAAACGGACTCAAAAAACATAGATTTTACGAAATCTCACTACAGGTCGATGCTAAACATTCAAACAAATCCTGTTTTATATATTTATTGAGATTTGGCTACATACAAGGGATTCGCTGCTCAAAATTGCATTTGAGCTCCAGATGTGCTGAAAAGATTCATATGTGCATAGCATGAAGAATTTGCAACAATCTAGAATTTATTCTATTGTGTATCATTCTGTAATAAATACTATTATCCGAAATAGACATATTTTCACGAGACGAGCTTGAATAACATAGTATCCATATAGAAAGAGATATAAGACATTCTGCATACGAAAGGTTTTTAACATACGTAGATATGGTGGGAAGGCCTTGCTTTTTTGACTTATTGACGTTGGATGTACTGCAATCTTTCCCTTTTTATGCCACCATGCATTAATTAATTAATTAATTAATTATTCACTCGACTGCACTGTCCCCTTAATAGGAGAGTAATGTGAAGCGTGTTTGAATTTGTTATGATGCTGTAAGAAAGTTAGTGATAAACTTTTAAAAAAAGATCAAAGAAGATTTGCATATTTTTTTCCACATTAAGAAACGTCCCTGCAGAATATTTACATGGTTCACTTCATGCCCACAGACGCAATTATGGGTCAATGCCTATCTGAATTTTATGCCTGCTCTGTAATTCTTTGAATGGTTTTAAAGAAACTTTAACATATCTTAACCGTATTGAGCGGACATGCGTAGCTCATAATGCACATAGATTGTTTCCTGAAAATGTTCATGTACGCAAAAAGATCACTAAACTTATTCTCCGCTTTATAACTGTTATTTCAGTGGGAACTGTAAATTATAAACACTTCGTATTTCGTTTCTCTTGTTATATTTTGTTATTTTTCAGGAAAATGGGTCGTTTTCTAGGCACAAAAAGGAAATGTTTAAAACTTTCAAGAATAAAACGTCACGTGTATCGTGAAAAGAGGAAGTCATCAGCGCTTACATATCCTTTTTTCGCCTTTTAAAATGTCCCTATGTGTCAAAAGATTCCGCGTATCGCAGACTCCAAAGTCCAAGAATTCACCAGAAAGTGCACGTATTACTTTTTCCAATTCAAAGAAAAAACGCTTAATATTCAATTCACAACTATTAAGTCCCATGAAATGTTCTCCGCAGAAAGGATTTGCAATTAAGATAAATAAAGTCAGTTGCAATGAACAGATAGACATTATGGATGACATGGGTTACATAAAAAGTAACCGAGGTTTCGGGTGGGAAATTTAATTTATGGAGAGAAGTCAATCATAAATTGAAATTTTATGTTTATTAAAATTCTCATTTCTGTTTATCGTGCGATAAAACAGTTACAATATATCGAACTCGACTATTATGTAGAAATATCATGACCTGGGGCGGCATCTCGGGTTTTCCTTACAGACAATGTTCTCGGCCCATATCCTGTAAAGAAAAACCTTCGATGTCGCATCAGGCCATGATATTTACACATAACAGTCTGTCGCTATAACTATAACTTGTGGAATATTAAAGTTATAGATATCAATGGTAGGATACTACGTCATCGCGCACCTGCTGAAGGCTCCCACTTGGACCTTTTTTTCGTCGATTCGAAGGTAAAATACAATTTTATTATAAGAAAACGTAAAAAATCATGTAGCGCACCAAAGAATGGCTATAGTACTTGAAATAATTGTAAAAAAAGTTTATATATTCAATGCCTGGTTTAAGCCTGAAAACGGGATAAGTGTTTTTCTCTGAATGCTCCCACTCGGACTTTTCCCGAAACATATATGAAATAAGGTTGAAAACCTTCTCGAAAATTATTTTTAACGTACTAGAATATAAACCGAGTCATGTTTACACATTTTTCTAGATTAGTTTCAAATATTTCTATTCCAAAGTCAGTTTTTTAAAATTTCTTTTATAAAAATGGAAAATGCTCCCACTTGGACTCGATTTCAGAGATGCTCCCACTCGGACCCAAATACATACACTTTGAAAGCACATTGATGTGCCAAGCTTTTATGGATTATTCTCTCAATTTCAAACCATTTGTCAATAACTACTGTGTTTGGCGATATTAACTTTACCTTCTTTTTACACAGATCACTTTTTACGTCGTTGGGCAGGACCCGGTGCCATTGCAAAGTTTCAACTGACAGGATCACTTTAAAAAAAGGTGCACTTGGCTTGTGTTGGATCCGAAGGGATGATTCAAAATTATTGCCAGCAACAAAGATAGGACTATAAGACTTTAAATGGACAGTTTGGATCTCAAGAATAAAGTTTTTTTTGAGATGTTAAAACAATGGTGGTGCTTTATAAAGAAGTCATTATACATTGTTTAGTACCATACTGGATTAAGATTCTGTTGGACTCGTACACATATTAGAGGCCTGCATTTATTCTATAATTGCTGACTTTAATATCTTGCTAATAATTTAAAACCCAATGATTTGCGTGTTTGTTAAACTTGTGATTTAGATTTTATAGCATTATAATGGTACGTTTATGAACATAAAGAAGTCAATATCTATCGGTTGATTTGAATAGTTTATTAAAGAACAAAAGTGAATCATTTTGTCACGAACTGGTTAAAAAGTCAATGTACTGCCATACCATGGCATATAAAGCATGCATCACAGTCATTGACAACTTTGACATTTTTAAATATGAAAGTTATCATATGTACGTATTTTTACCTAAATAACAAAATTAAATAAATAAGAAAACACAGATCACAGTTATTTCTTTATCACAGTCTTTACCATATCTTGGTTATTACAATTGAAATTTTATATATATGTATATAAATATGCTACTAAAACAATTTTCAAACATTAAGGAATATGTGAAATACGTACTGCAAATGCTTGTCCACATTATATGTAATCATTAAAATATACATGTATGCATTCATTTCTTATTTAAGAATTCAACTTACTCTTAAAAGAAAATATATTTCTAATTACCTCCCTTTATGAAATATAAGTTCGGTATCATCTTTACAAATAATGCTTTTTGGAACATACAATATTGATAAATCTTCATTTGAGCATTATATTTATTGTATAAAACCAAAATTGATTTCAGGATATTTAAATGACGTTAAAATAATAACAATCATACAAAGGGGAATCACAAACAGTAAAATCCCCCGCCGAAAAGGAGGAAATACATTTCATAGGGGAAGTAACCGTTACATAACATGTAAAAATCTAAGTAATGACACTCGTGAAAATTAATGAAAAGTTAAGCCTAGAAATGATAAATTATGACAAAAATAACACTCCTATGAAAAAAAAGAAAAAAGAAAAAACAACAACAAAGAAGCATTAAGTGAACACTTCTCGGCCTTATGCTCTGCTATTCACTTCTATCTGCACTGACCCAGTGTTGTTTTCTTAAATTAAAAACAGCATACGGAAGTTTTGTTCAATATAAAGTTTCAAGTCTATATCTCAAATACCTTTGGAGGTACGGTCCTTGCAAACTAATCATAGTGAATACAAAGGGCAATAACTCCAAAAACTGGACAGTTGTTATTCTTGTTTATGGTATATCTATCCTCCAGTGAAGTCTCAGATAAATTGATCCTTTATGACACATTGTCCAATGATTAACGCAAAAACTGAACAAAAGACAATTACTTCAAAGAGCTACAATTCTTCTGTTTTCTAGAGTATTCCTCCTCACTGAGATATATCCACAGTTGGTATCTAAAATATTTGCTCCAGCTATGCCGTGCCAAGATGTCCTACCATGTGCTTTCTTACGTCTCAATGTGGTTTATACCTTTTGCCATACTGGTCACAAACACAAATACTTTCTGCAAAACCAAACGTTAATATATTTTTAAAATGTATAATCAATTTGTTTCTTATTTCAACGACTCTATTTAACGAGAAATTGTTTCAACACAACCATTTTCCTTATTCTTAGGCCGATAACTGATCCTCTAAGAAGACATATTTACGAGACTGTTATGATACAATGTGCCACAATTTAGTGATCTAAATATTAGTATCGTATTTAAAAAATGTTGTTTCATTGAATTGTAACTGATAATATGAATATATGAACTTAAATATAAAGATAGTTTGAAAAAATAATAAATTCTTAACACAGAAATGTGCTTTCAAAATATGTGTATATTTAGGTCCGAGTGGGAGCATCTCTGAAGATGAGTCCGAGTGGGAGCATTTTCCATTTTTATAAAAATAATTAAGAATAACTGATTTCTGAATGGAAATATTTGAAACTAATCTAGAAAAATGGATAAACATGACTCGGTTTATGTTCCGGTGAGTTAAAAATAACTTTCAAGAAGTTTCTAAACTTTTTTCTTATATGTTCCGGGAAAAGTCCGAGTGGGAGCATTCAGAGAAAAACACTTATCCCGTTTTCAGGCTTAAACCAGGCTTTGAATCTATAAACTTTTTTTACAATTATCTTAAGTACTATAGCCATTCTTTGGTGCGCTACATGATTTTTTAATACTCTTACGTTTTCTTATAATAGAATTGTATTTTACCTTCGAATCGACGAAAAAATGGTCCAAGTGGGAGCATTCAGCAGGTGCGCGATGACGTAGTATCCTACCATTGGATATGTTTATGAATGTATACATTATTAAAGAAACATATTATATGACACGATAGGTATACTCATAAGAGTACTATCCGCTCTGCGTCAACATTTTCATGTACTCGAGCCTTTTAGTATTTCTAATGCTAGTATAAGCTAGTAAGCTCTGTCACTGTGGTAATCAAACACACTAATGTTACAATTAAACTTTCAGCCAAAGATGCAAAACCTATATTGTTTCTATAAATTGGCTATTCAATGATTATATGGAAGAGGTCCGTAGTTTTGTAGATGGTTTTTCTACATCACTTATGAATCTCTTCAGCCACATCTGGAGCTCAAATGCAATTTTGAGTAGCGATTCCCTTGTTGTAGCCAAATCTCAATAAATATTTAAACCAACCAAGGATTTGTTTGAATGTTTAGTAACGACCTGTAGTTGAGATTTCGTAAAAATCTATGTTTTTTGAGTCCGTTTAGTGAACATTTTCTTCATTCATATTGCATGTTTTGGACACACCAGAACCCACGACGGAAAGAATATCTCGATGAAGACTGCATAGAAATCCAAAACAACAAGGGGTAATATAGAGGGAGAGTCAGGAGGGGTAGAATCACATTTCCGATTTTCTTTAAAAAAAAGGATTGAATTTATATAAATGTTTAAAAAGATGAAAACTTACCCTGCGATCGGCCTATTTTTCCAGTCACATCTGATGTTATGCTTCACATCTGGTGCAGCGGAAATTCACATATCATTTTTACCGATGCTCATTTTTGAGATTCATATGGGGTTCCACCCCCGTGTTAAAACTTCTGAGGAAGCATTTGGCTATAAAATTAAAAACAACAATAAAGTAGTAAATAACAATAGCTCTTGGTCTGGATATCAGTGTAGGAAAGCAAGATGAAAATTAAATAGAGCGAAATATTTATATTAATTAAGAAAAACAAATATAATCTTAAAGAAAAAAGTAAGATATACAAAAATACTATGCGTTCGTTTAAAAATAAACATTTGAAGAGAAACATTGATAAATTTCGCAAATTAAAAATCAAAGACCCCAGGAAATATTGGAAGTTACGTACTTCGTAATAATAACCGGAAGCAAGTGTCGATGAAATGTATGAATTTTTTCAGAAATGTTAATTTTTCAAATGATGGAACAATTAATGACACATTTGATCTAGAAAATAATGAGCAATCAAACCAAAACGAATCTATCAATTGTCCTATAACATATGAAGAGATTGATAAGGCAGTAAAAATGTTGAAAAATAATAAAGCGTGTGGGTTAGACAAAATAGTTAACGAACAAATAAAATGCTCATATAGTTTAATGAAAGATACGTATTTCAATCTTTTTAATTTAGTATTAGAAAAAGGTGTTATACCTGAAATGTGGACTATTGGGATAATAAATCCAATATATAAAAACAAAGGTGCTACTAGTAAACCTGAAAATTATAGACCTATAACACTTCTAAGCTGTTTAGGAAAACTTTTTACAAGTATGATAAATAATAGGCTTACTACTTATGCAGATAAAAATAATATAATAAATAATAGTCAAGCAGGTTAAAGGAATGGGTTTTCAACCACGTACCAAATTTTTGTATTACATCATTTCATCAATTACGTTAATAACAGTAAAAATAAATTATTTTGTGCTTTTATCGATCTCAAATAGCCTTTGATACAGTCTGGTGAAACTGTCTTTAGCATAAACTATTTAATCTTAAAATAACAGGAAAATGTTTAAATCTCATTAAAACATGTACGATAACATTAAATCGTGTGTCAGAGTTAACTTTGAAGTTTCAAATTTTTTCCCTAGTAACATAGGCGTACGTCAAGGAGAGAACTTTTCCCTCAATCTACTACGTCACATTAGACAAATAAAAACACAACTCAGTCTTACTTTCAATTTCAAATTGTAATTTGTTACCGAAGCACTTGGGTAACCGAAGCACCGATGGTACATACAATTCATACAATATTTCATATTTTATATCACACAATAATGTTTAAGTACTACATTAAAGAAAACACTTTGACGCCATTTTACAAATTTACAAATGCATATCTGTTCACACTCTACCTATGAATGAAACATATTTTATTCATAATTATCTACTTTCTATTTTTGAAAAAGAAATAAAAAATTAAACGATGTAAACCGGTCGGTTACCCAAAGCTGAATGAACTTTCACAGACTGAAATACTGCACGAAAATATCGTGCACTCATGTCACGCTTTACTAAATATCCTGACGATGACTACGTTACCTTAAGGGAAAATAATTTCCTTCTAATTCGTTCCTCAAACGAAAGAAATTACATTTCCCTTCTACTTTTTACAATGTTTTTGAATGACCTTAGCGATTATTTTGCAAATAGTAATGGCACTATGGGAATCACGGTACAAAATGACCAAAACGCAGACGAAATTCGTGATTTTTTAAAGATATTTATATTACTTTACGCTGATGACACTGTTATTGTATCTAAATCGGTTGAAGATTCTCAAAAATCATTACATTTGTGTGAAGATTATGTAAAACATGGAAACTTACTGTAAATACATCTAAATCTAAAATCGTAGTATTTTCTAAAGGACGACAACAAAACTATAATTTTATCTTGAACAACGGAAGATTAGAGGTAGATACGGAGTACAAGTATCTTGGAGTTTTATTTTGTAAAAGTGGATCATATACTAAAACTAAAAAGCATATAGCATTACAAGCCACAAGAACAATGTATACTTTAAAAAGAAACTCAAATCGTCTTAGTTTATCAATTGATATCCAAATACATGTAGATCTTTTTTATAAAACAATAAAACCTATTCTTCTTTATGGGGCGGAAATATGGGAAGTATATTTTAAATATGAAACGGTCCACCCCAAATTTTATGGTGTACGGAGAAACAGGCTGCCTGCCGCTATCTATTGATATAAATGAAAGAACAATCATGTTTTGGGCTAGATTAAAAAGCACAATGTAAATAATCATCAAAAGAAATTGTCGTCTTTATTATACAATATTACATATAATCTTTCAAAAAACTAAAGTGAAAATTATTTGAGGAAAAAAAAATCCTTGAATTGCAAACTTAAGACAATTTTTTATAAATGGCGGTTTATGTAATATATGGGATACACAAAATTCGGAAACGAGAAGTGGTTGAAATTAGCAATTAGACAGAAACTAAAAGATATTTTTCTAAATGATTTTTATTCCGTTATTGAAAACTCTAAAAGTACATTCTACAGAATATTAAAAAAAGAATTTAAATTCGAAAAAAACCTTTTATCAACTCCTAAACCTTTTCATCGTTACATGAAAAAATTTCGTACACGTAACCATAGATTACCAATAGAAACCGGAAATTGGGCCCGAATATCAATCAATCAAAGAACATGTACCTCTTGTAAAAATAAAATAGGCGATGAATTTCCTTACTTATTTTTATGTGTTTTGTTTAATGATGAAAGAAAGAAATTTTTGAAACCCTATTATTACAGACGCGCAAATACATTCAAGCTAGAACAACTAATTAACACAGAAAACAAGAGCGAATATTTGAAATTATGTTTAAGATAATTAAATTAGTATTCACTTCTTATGTGATTACTTACATTCCAAGAATTACTTACACTCCAAGACTATTACACGAATATTTCACAGATTAATCTTTTATTACCTATAGTAAAGTGTTTGTTTGTTAAAATTTTTGTCTAAATAGTATGACACTTTTTCTCATTTAGCTTTTAAGCACGAGTCTAGAAATGTCATTGTAAAGGTTTAAAATATTATGTCGTACATAATTGTACATCACTTGTCAGTTGTTTATATCATTTTTTCTTTTTTTTTCTTTTTCTTTTTTGTAACTATTCTCATCGTTTGTCGATAAATAAAAAGAAAGGTAATATAAAACGAAATTATATCCTTAGAGAGTGTCTAAATTACGTGACTCTCCACGGTTTTTTGTGGTAACATATTATCTAAGAAATTTAACAATTTGTGGTTTTGATACATTGTTAATTGAACTGCAGTTCAGCAAATGATATGAATTGATACTCTTTTTACGAATTATTTTTCGACTCAAATTATATATATATTGTAAGAACCTCTAGTAACATTGTATTTATTACTAACCATATTTATTCATGTTAACATGAAATATGTGTAATAAAGGAAATTTGACTTTGACTTGACTTGACTTTGAAAATTAGCGGGTTAATTATTGACATATACAAAACTTCTTATAAATGCATTTTTCTTATTTTAATTGTGTTTGAGAAAACCATTATTGAAATGGCTTTTTAAAGACTATTTCTTTTAATATTGAAAATAGTGATCTTGTCACTTCTAATGAAATCTAGCTTAAGATACCTCTCGCTCTGTTCTTGAATGTGATTCTTGCGTAATTTTGGCGTTTTTTTTTTTTTTTTTTTTTTTTTTTCGTTTTTTTTTTTTTCTTTTTCTTTATTTTATTTTTTTTTTTTTTTTTTTTGTTTTTTTTTTTTGTTAGTGTTTTCTCTGCTGTAACAGTTGTTGTTGTTGTTGTTGTTAGTGTTTATCGTTTTGAAGTTGTTTCCTTTGACATTTTACGCAATTGAAACTGACAAACAAACGATTTTATACATATATAGATGAAATATATTATAAATAAATAAATCCCAGCCTAATTATGATTCAGCGAGAACGGCTTGACCCATTTTAAGACATTCTTTCACACTACTTTCAAAAATTATCTAGACGTTTCTTTGACAAGTCTAATAGGTTAGACATATAAATCCCCGAGAGAATATGAATATCTTAATTTCATTAACGGCGTATTTCAACGCAGACCTTTTTTTTTGGGGGGGGGGGGGTGATTTTGTTTTCATTTTCAAAAAAAACGGAGTCAGCGGGTCAGTAAACCAAAAGATTTAAAAATTGACTAATGGGGACTAACCGATGAATAAAAGACTTTACTAGAACATAAGGTTTTATTTCCATTAAAACCCATAGAAAATTTCAATAATATGAATTAATCTATGCTGCCATAAAAGACATGTGTTATCAATGTTTGATTAAAACATTGTTATTTTTCTTCAACGATTGAACAAGCTATTTATACTATAATTCGTCGCTGCAAAGGCAAGAGATCTGCAACCATGGGATTGCGTGATTCTAGGCTTAATGAGCCTTTCAATCAAATGTTACTTTGATATAACAGCTGACAAATATGGAGAAATGACCAGTTTTACACATTCAAAGAGGACAAGTGTACATTACTGAAATATCGAAAAGTGGGAGTGGGGATAGGGGGTAAACACTGCATGTTATTGAAATTATCTGCTCCCCTTACTAATCGATGATAGAGGATATATAAGCAAGTAAACGTTTCAAGCAAGGAAACAGATAAAAAGCAAATGAAGATAATAAGTTGCCCAAGGATTGTTTTAAAATTAACAAATAAGTTAAAAAGGAAACCAAGGATTGCTTTAAAGTTAATTATTAAGTAAAGAAAGAAACCAAAGATCATCTTATATTAAACTATGCATTGTCATCAAGAATAAACATGACCTCAGCCTAATAAAAAAGTGTATTTTAATCCTCTATTTTATTCAATAATGAATAAGTATTTAAGGTGGAAAGTCCCAAATAAAATATAAATAATTTAATTTATGTAATATTGTGTTTATGTATGTTGATTTATTTCGTAGTTTTGTTATATATAGCTCAATGAAGTGACTGTGGATAAACTTATGCAATAAATAAGTCACGACGTCTCAAATTTTTTATGAAAGTCCCTTTAACTTTGACTTCCTAAAGTTTTACTGTACTTAGTTAAAAATGAAGAGAAAGGCACGAGAGGAATAGCACAATTCAGAAGCTATAAAAAAAAACTAAGCTTTTAATTTTAAAACCTGGTAGAGATAAATGCAAATTTGCATATCTATTTAAGCTATCATAATGTCATATGAAAGTGGGTAAGAATAAAGATCTCTTACTTTCCTCAGTCTGTAGAAAATAAGTGAAATCCGGTAAAACAAAACATCAATATTAATAATGATATTTAGTACCTTACGCACAAGACTTAACTGTGTTTGGTACATGTACCAGCATATTGCTCAATTATCTTAATGGTAAATGGATCAATGATATCAGGGCTACATTGAGAATGGACAAATTTTCGAGACAACAAAATCATATTAAGACACAAAATCAACTATTCTAGCAAATGATTTTTACATGCAAAAATTGTTCTAATCAAAATGTTTGGAGCCATAAGATAGACCTGTTTATTTCACAAAACAACTTTTGTTCGCATCGCCTAAGAATGATAGCAAAGCTTCTGTTGTCCCTTATTGACAACTTCCTAAATGTGTAAACAGATTTGGTCAGGTTTTTGTAAACTCATTTTATGCGGAAAGAGGTGTTTATCCTTATAGTTTTTCTTTTTCTCTTTTGTGTGAAAGCAAAGTTTTTAAATACTTAAATTCACTAAGTGCTAGCAAAGCCACTGGCTTAGATGGTATACCTTCCCGGTTTGTCAGGGATGGGTCACCTATAATTGCAGGTCCTATAACCCACATTGTCAACTTGTCCCTTATCCAAGGTGTAGTTCCTAATGATCTTAAGACTGCTAAATTGTCTCTCTTTTTAAAAGAATGATAAACTTTTTGTAGGTAACTACAGGCCTGTGTCCCTTTTAAATGTAGTTTCCAAAATATTTGAAAAGGTAGTTTATGACCAAGTTGAAACATATTTTAAAGAAAAGAAACTGTTGTATAAGTTCAAATCTGGTTTTAGAAATGGTTTCTCCACTGATACTTGTCTCATTTACATGACATACTACATTAGGCATGAAATTGATAAGGGTAATGTGGTAGGTATGGCTCTGTTAGACTTACAGAAAGCCTTTGACACTGTTGACCATTCCATTCACTTAATGAAGCTTCAAGCGTCTGGTCTTGGTGATAACATCATAAGGTGGTTTAGGTCATATCTTTCTGAGAGACAACAGCTTGTTGATGTGTCAGGTAGTTTTTTTCTTCCACTTCAAGTATAACATGTGGTGTTCCCCAGGGCTCAATCCTTGGGCCCCTCCTCTTTTTAATTTACGTCAATGACATGTCAGCGGTAGTGAAAAATAGACTATTGCTATATACTGGTGACTCTGGAATACTTGTTTCTGGAAAAAAATATCTGAGGTGGAAATTTCTGTATCTGAAGATTTGTCCTCAGCAAGTCAATGGTTAATTGATAATAAGTTATCGTTGCACTTAGGAAAAAACTGAGTCCATTGTGTTTGGGTCTAAACAGAAACTCAGGTCACATTCCAAATTAAACATAAATTGTAATGACACTGCAATAGAAGCATCTACATCCATCAATTATCTTGGGGTAACTATTGATCAATACCTGTCCTTTGGTTACATGGCAGACTCAGTAATTCAGAAGGCTAAAGCCAGGTTAAAGTTCATTTACCGTAAGAAAGATTTCCTTACACAGCATACCAAAATAACTGCTTGTCAATTCTTTAATTCAGTGCCACTTTGACTATGCCTGCTGTGTCTGGTATAATTGTTTAACTCAGGTCTTGAAAAATAAATTACAGACAACACAGAATAAAATGATGAGATTTGTTCTAAACCTTGATTCTAGAGTTCATATTGGCCCTTCCCTTTTAAATCCCTTAATTGGTTACCAGTTTGTAAAAAAATGAACAAATCATGTTATGTCATGTTTTTAAATTTAAAAACCAAATGGCCCCAGAGTACTTAAATGATTGTTTTGTTTCTCAGGAATCTATGCATTCTTATTGCACCAGACTGAGTAAAAAAGGATGGTATTGTCTTCCTAAGGTTAAAGGTTCCGGGTCAAAGTCTGTTAGTTTTATTGGTGCTAAACTATGGAACAGTCTTCCAACTTGTTAAACTGAAAGTAACAAATTTCATCGTTTTAAGGTAGCCATCAAAAGTCACTTAGGTAGCATGTAAGTGTTTTTCTTAAAAAATTTTGCAAGAAAATTTTATATGTTTTCATTTTTTTAATTGAATTATTTTTCGGCTCATGTTTACTGTTTCATTTTTTGAAATTTGTTTTAAATTTTTTATTAAGACTTTAAAACTTTATCTTTTTTTTGAATAGCGTAATCTATGGCATGTTCTTACCTTACATACTCATAACAACTGTGTAAAAAAAGTTAATGTTATCTTTTCTTAATATGCTCATGATTATTTCTTAATGCGATACTGACTTTTTATTTACATTACCTTACATTTTAAATTGTGATAATTTTAAATGATATCCTTCATTAATGTGTTTTTTTCTTATAATTAGTGATTTTTTTCTTTTATGAAATACCTCTCTTTGTCATGCCACCAATCTATCTATCTATCCATCTATCCATCCATCCATCCATCCATCCATCCATCCATCCATCTATCTATTGACCAAAATTCAAATGGAAGAGCATTCATCTATTAACACATTTGGATGAGGGACTTAAACGAAGCAGTGTTTAATCCCAAATAGAGATCATTCTTTCACCTAACCATAAAACTGATCATCACATTACAATCTCAGGATTGACAGTTGCATGTTTTTCACATTCTACTCTTATGCCAATAGCTGTATTGGGAGTTAACGCGGGAATTATAACTATAGCTAACATGGGCGCGTCGTACAGGATAGGAAATACCTTTTTATATCTATTTGTAATTTCTCAAATCTGTGACTATGATTTTCAATAAAATCGTACCTTTAATATATTAGAATGGTTTTTAATGCTCTGTAAGATAAAAAAAAGAAAGAAAAAAGATCGTGTCCTTGTTAGCTATGTTTTTTTATAAACTGGTGACCAGATTTACGAGTTCAGAAAACAAAGAAATACTCGAGCAAAAACGGGTTTTTATTGTTTATGTTTCTATTTATGTGGGTTTGCAAGATTTTCATATTGTCTGTTCAGTGGAAGATGTGTAATTTTGTGTTTATGTTTTAAAGCAGTAAATTGGTCGTGCATTGTTCTTTTCTTGAAATCATTTTTCTCATCTGCATGCACACAACTTTAATATTATGATACATTTATTCACGGATTTATATTACAAACAAATCCATGATTGGTTACATTCCATGAAAATGTTTGAAGATATAAAATATCTGATGACATGTTTGTTCATTTAACATAACACCTTTCATGCAGCAAGCATAAAAGTCTTCACAGAAGTTAGTATGCAATCGTACCTATATTACATACGAATGTATGTCAATTTTTTCTTGTTATGTATAGTCCTGGTGGCCATTATGTGTAGCGAGCGGAACATACCAATGATATGCACAACTAGGTGTGGTTTTATGGTCTAATCACTCCTGTGAAGATTCGTCAAATTCCACCAGCAGTTTGACCTGTGTAAGCCAGACAAGGTTTTTCTGTTAAAAGCTTTGGGAGTCATTTGGTGCAGCGGAGCAGAACGTCCCGGCGATATGCACAACTAGGTTTTGTACCGATCACTCCCGTGAAGTAATATCGAAATCTTACAAAAACGAAATTAAACTTATTCTGTATTAATTAAAAAGATTCAGTCATTTAAACCATTTCAAAATGTGTACGACGGATACGAAGTCTCTTCGTCAGAAAATAAACAATACTAGTAACAGAGAGAAAGAACGTCAGAAACGGTAAATTTAAAAATGTTCCACACTCGATTTAATTGCGCTCACAATTCATTCAATTTTCAATATTAGATCCACGGAAGCAATGAACAATATAGATGTCGTACTTAGATAAATAATTTACAACAATAAAAAAAGCTAATTTGAAATCTTATAAATTGTTCTTCAATAATTTTTAAGCCTCACAAACTATATATGTACACTTAATTTTAGGGATCGAAGTTGTTGTGCTTAATTATAGATCTAATCGTTACTTTACAAAACGTTAACAATCACTATATGTACAATTTTTGTACATAAAAAAACTAAGAAAAATGAATTATTATGCGACTCTGGGTTTCACATGTAACATTCCTATACGTTTAAAAGGTGATCATTGCGTAACTGTTGTCTTTCAATATGTGTTACTTTATTTTTAGACTGAAACGCATGGCTTGTTTTAGTTTTGCTACAATATCATTTCGTTTAAATATAGTATTACATACCATCGGATATAGTCATATAGATACAAATGGAAGACGCTTAAATTGTAAAAAAATGACCCAAAATGAAAAGCTTTTCACTCAAATCGGGCTAAAGGAGCATAAAAATACGTTCAATTTATTTCAAAGTATATTTCTTAACTAGCTTTGCATATATTTCTGTTTAAAGTGCCCTAGCTTATTTATGTAAAAATTCAAATGTTATGTTTTAGGCTTTTAAACCTCAGTGGAGTTCCTTCAACATGCATGGTAATAGCAGAGGCTATCTATAGGGACAGCTTTCTGTCTTCTAGCTGATATAAGTCAGCTGATGTTAAGTCATCGTTCTGGTGAAGAATGTGCACAGGGGTTTTAGGGGAAAATATTAGCATTTTTTAGGGGAAAATATACCTATTTTGGGCTAGGTTAAACAGCCCTTATTCGGCTGTAAAAAGGGGAAAACACTAGGTGGTGATAGTAAATTAAAACATGACAAAACGCTCGTTTTTCATTTGTGTGTATGAAGAATCAATTAGCAATCAATAAGAGTTAAGTTATATATAATAGGACAGTGCTTCTACCTCTAATGACTCAATTACACAAGACCTGCAGTATTTGCAGGGGCTAAACTTAACAGCTAAATGGCTCATATTGACAGTTAAATCATTTTATTTTCTAATGTTTCATAGAATCCCTTTATTCATTGAATAACTAAATGTATAAACATGAAAGATAAAAATAAAATTATTCTGAAATATTTAAGAATGTGCCCCATTTGGTAGAGACGTTACGGCCGGGACAAGACCAACAAATTGTAGGCGTATATGCCGGCTTTTCCTGTAAAGGCAGACATCTGTGTAATATCAATTTGTAAAATCTGTCCGTTTTGCAACTAGGCTACAGAAGGGTCGAAATGTCTTGGGGACGAAAGACTCGAGATCTCTCAAATTACTTCGAAATTATTAACGAAAGTTTTATTCCTCGGGAACGAATTGACATCAATAAATAAACTTGTTATTTTTATTCATCAAATTCATAACATATTTTGCTTTAAAACTTACCTTATGGGCTAAACAGGCTGATATGCTTGTCAAGTAGGTCATAAAGTAAACCGGAAGTTGTCGGATTCATCTAATTACTGTACATTACAGTATAGGCTAAAATATTTCAGAGACATAGATTATCTACATCTCTGGCTATTTCTATTTCAATATTCACTTTGCAATTATAAACTACAAAATTTATTCGATAAAAATTGTCTTTTTCAAAAATTTCTGGAATATCATACAAAAAATGTGATTATAAGGTACTATGAGTAAGTTGAATATTGCGAGCCGTCAATCTTATCTCCATTCATAGAATTACTATGTCCATTCATAGAATTACTCGACCTTTCAAATTATATCCGCTACATTTCTAATACCGTAATTCAAGCTAAATTGCACATGATTTTCAAAAAATAAATTTCTTATTTCTTCTTCTATTCGCAATAAATCAAAGTTTTCAGAAATACAGAGCACTATTTTTCACTCGCGGCGGTTATGCGTCGGTCATGGTCAGATGATCACTATGAATTCAACTTCCTTGAAAAATGTAGGAGTACAATATAGCATATATAGTGGTGATGAAACGTCACTGCAGTGGGCGTTACCCTGTATGGTTGGAAATTTCGGGTTTGATAGTACACTAGTTCGGACTACGTCCCAACTAAAAACGAGCTTTTATATTTAATTAATTTGCTTTGACAAAATGGAAAAACAGAATTCGTTAAGAATGCCCAAAACAGCAATTTTGAAAATGTTGTAGGTTCAGTTTGATTGATCCTGTTTATTACAGGTTCATTACAGGAAATGATAATTTCTAGCAAAAGTTCACGCCTCCTAGCACCGGCCTTAGCAGAATTCAACATCTCAACATAGAAATGATAAAATTTGGAGTTTAGAAACATCCGCAGCTATGTTTAATTTCTGCAACGCTACCATCACCGTTGTCGTCCCAGATCGCGGGAATCGTTATGACATATTGTATATCAGTCTTTTCAATGCCTGAATATTTCTTTTGAAGTTCCGAAAATAAATGATCTCGCAGAAATCGTATTGAGAAAATGTCAATAGCAAACATGCGTCGCTTTCCCGTAATGTCTTTGACGGTCGTTTGTTTACTTAGTTTCTAAAGTAAGATTCAAATAGATATTAAGCATGTGTGTTAACTGTTTTCAAATGCAGTTGATCATGTTTATAATTATTTGGTTAAAATTAATTTATTATAGCAAATCGAATGGTAAAGAATGTGAGCTTATGAAAAATATTGTCCTTATAAAATTCATGGCGTTTTATCGTAAGACATGGTAGTTATCGTTTTTCTAAATGAAGTTATGAAAACAAAATAGGTCCATAATGTAAAAACATTATCCTTATTGAAGCTCTTGGTATCTTCGCTAGGTAGGTGGTGTAGAGTAACGATTTGAAAACGAAAATTTGATTTTAGTGAAAATTTGATAAGGTTAAATTGAGCCATCTATCTTCATTTACAAACGTGTGCTGAATAATATTTTTGTTCTTGATGATCAAGGGTAGAGTTTTTATGACAATTTGACAATTATTAAAAAGACAAATGTGCCGAAAGCCTAAGTAGGTAGATAAGTATTAGAACGTCATTACCTTATTCTTGTGCAATCACATTTTGAAAAATCTGAAAAACAAACAATTATGGTGCTCGTCCTCTTCGCAAAGCATTTTGTATTTATTTTTTGCCTCATATCCAAAGGAATGGAATTTCTCTTCAGGGTCTAGCAATATGCAAGTAGGTGTTATCAAAGAGAGATTGGATTCATCGTTCCAATTATTGTTTGCATGTATCTCTAAAGGTTTGTCACGAAATGAGAAGGCATAACCGCTGAATGTCGTCCCAAAGTCGAAAGCAGAAACCAGAAGATGAGAACCTTTTTCGATTCTGTTTATATTTGACCAAATAACAGAAAAACGTAATCTAGTAATATCATAATATAATAATATGCAAAATAAATATATGATTAATATTATGAAATAATAATTAATTTAAAACCAATCATTATTATGATTATTACACAAACCGCTTTAAATAAATTTTATAAATGTTCCTGTCCTGTGCAATTGAAATTTTGTCAAAATTTATTACTTTGTCTCGATCAAAATATAAGTAAACAAGAATGTCTTGTACAGTTTCAAGTACCCTTTAAAAGTTATATAAATCTCGATAAGACCTCTCTAAAACCGCCCGTTTGTATTTAGACCGAAATTCTCTAAAATATAAGTAAACAAGAATGTCTCGTACAGTTTCAAGTACACTTCAAAAGTTATATAAATCTCGATAAGGCCTCTCTTAAACCGCCCGTTTGTATTTAGACCGAAATTCTCTATAATAAAAGTAAACAAGAATGTCTCGTACAGTTTCAAGTACACTTCAAAAGTTATATAAATCTCGTTTAGGCCTATAATAATTTACACTCTTAAACCGCCCGTTTGTATTTAGACCGATATTCTCTATAGGTATGACCTTCAAGAAATGCACATTACTTTCGAAATTTCCAAAAACAAGTTCCACTTCTTCTTCTGAGAACTGATACCATCTAGTGAAATGTACTGTGTGCTATTTTTAAGCAAACTTAATAAACTTCTTTTAACCTTTCATTTAAACATTGCGTTTAGACCGACATTTATTAGTATTATCAACTAGTATAGAGCAAAGCCATTCTGCACGTCAGTACACTCAGTCTGACCCAAAGACTTACATTATTGGCAGCTCTGTTTTTTCTTCAGTATTGTGAAATTGTAATCCAATCAACTTTGAGTGGACTATTTCAAATATAAAGCAGGACAAAGCCATTACATAAATTTAACGTGCAAATCTGTAATATATCGTCATAAGTGTGTGTCATATTTATTTATATGAATTTTTTTATTTCATCATGGTTATTTAAACATTAAAAAATATTATTTTATTCATATTTAAGAGTAAGAATTGTTATAAATAGCCGACGGATGCAAGACTTTGTGAACTTTTTGAAGGTTTGCGGTTCATGATTATTGCATTCCATTTTACATTTCTTAAAGATTTTAACTATCAAAATAAGACCACTTCAATGTGTTTTGATAGATCAAATATGTTTTCCAAAAATACACAAAATTTTGAGTGGCGGGTGGTCTTTACGAACCAAACTGAGATTGGTGAGGTCTTTGGGTTAGAGTACTGTACTTTCACGAGGGATATTCTTTTATTTTTTCTTCCACAATTTACCCTAAAAGTCGGTTATAATTAAAAGTTTAGCCATCAAGGAAGGAATCATCTCGTAACTTTTGCTTATTGAAACAGACATACTATTAAGGTTATGCTTTATATCATTAATCTTCTTTGTATTAAACCGAATAGCATTATCAGACCCTTTCCAAACTTATTGAATAAAATATAGATAATATAAACTGTAAAAAGTGTTTAATACGATAAATCACTCACAAAACATGTATGTACCTGACACTTTAAATGAGCTGAATAAATTTACTCATAAAAAGTAAACTGTCGTTTAATTGGACAGTGTAAAATACTTGATTTTTTTTATATAGGTCTCTCCGTTTTTTACGGCCCTGTTTGCACTTATGACATTTTTACCGTGAATATTTAAAAGACCTATAGTTCATAACATTAAATGTCGCTATTATTTTGACGTTGTGCGACAGTTAACAGGTCTAGCAGTAGTATACTATAGTTCAAGTTTCTGTATCTAACTGTTCTATATTTTGTTTGAAGGCAATCGATTTTATGGTAGTTTGAGTGGAATGTTCATTTGCCGAATATTGTAAAATTTGAACAAGAGAAACATTCGTCTGCAATTTTAACATGCGTTGTCATGGGTTTAATGATAGAAATATAAACACACTGGTGGGTCAGACGAGGTTTTTGAAGTAATTCATTAATATAGTAGATTGACCTCCCAATTAATCAATTAACAGACTTTGTTCATTTTTACTACTATTTTGTATGTTCCAAAGAAAATACCATATGAAACTGTGATTCTATCAAATAGCCAAAATTAATGATAATATCTAAAACTACCCTCTATATAAGATAAATAAACTACCATATAGGGGTATATTTTGAATATAATAGACCTGTATATTCTGGATATTATCGTTAATATCGATAGAATTTCAAGTTCCTGTGGAAAAAAACATTTAATATTCTAATCTCTAGCATGCCTACCAAAGTTCATGAAGAACAATGTCTTTTGTCTGCCCATTCATAAATAATATACAATTCTGGTAAAAACCAATTAACCATTCAAATTTTATAAGAATATCTGGTCATCTGATGTCTACTAGTTCATCTTCACTTGCTGCATTTCTTGCTTGGACGCCCTTTGATGCTTTGCATCAATGCTTTTCTTGTTACTCATCTGTTCTCAATTTCACCAACAATACATGCATACCTTGTTTTTTTATTGATGAGAACAGTTTAATGTCCGATCTAGTTTGTCCATGAACGGGATTTTATGAAAACCATCTATAATTTTTTATTTGATTTTTTTATTGTATTCTTTTACTGCATGTACGAGTACATGTTCGCAGGTCTTTCTTTCAACGTGTTTTACTTGACCGAGTCTGTCTGACAAGACCAGACATGAGCACATGCAAAAGAAAGACCTAATAACGGATGAAATAGTTTCACTTTGCAGTTTTTGGTTTTTAGGTGACCATGTTTACCCACTCTGTTATGCTTGTTCCCGTTAACAATCAGTGGCTTTCACATTCATGTGCCAATTTTAATATCTGATCATGTAGAACAAACATAGATAAGTTAAGTTTTTCTAATTTACGAGTATAAGAATCAGAAATTGCTTTAATATAACGCTTACAAAGGCAGATATTGCACAGGTGTAATTTTGCTACCTTTTATGCAGGTGCGACCTCAAGTCGGATACAAGTTTAAAGCACTGTTTTTGCACTGTTTACCATAATCGACTATAAATAAAGTAAGTTTGTAATAAAGTTTAAAACTGGAAGTGACAGACATTTAAACTATTTATAGTTCATGATAATGATATATCGTAGTATGTATCGTAATCTATTTTTTTTTGTATTTTCGTACATATTATCGATGAATATTATTTTTCACTGATGGTGATTCACTTTTAGTTCAACATTTTAATGTTTGAACTAGAGTCACAAACAAAGTTTCTATGAAACTTCAAAAACGATAAAACAAATTACGACCAAAACTATTGTGCAGTATTTATTACTCTGATAAATATTCAACAAAAAATGGGAAATAAATCATAAAACCGTAGTTACATTCTGTTTTATCCAATATAAAAATAATATCACTGAATTTAAAGATAAATGTTAATTCATCTTTTAAAAAGTATATAATAAGCAAAGTCCATTGTTTGTCAGATATACGAATTGTTTAAAAGTGCAACTGCACACTTTTTTAGTTAATGTGTGTGGATGCGTGCAGTGCGCGTGTGTGTGGAAAACCGAATGTTGGTACCAATAATGAATAACCATTAAAAAGGTGCCTAATATTATGATAAAATTGCAATAAGGGAGGGGTGTGTCAGCAGTTTTAATTTTTCTATTTACCAGTTTATAGAGGATTTAACCTTCAAATAATAACATGATTGGATTGCAATTAGAATTAATGACATGTATGATTAGCCCTTGAATACTGACACAAATTCAATAAAAGATTGTCACAGGCTATAAAATACGTAACATATTACACTGTAGAAGATTATACCGTAGGAGGTCATAGAGAGCAATAAAGTTCTTTTTAACCGTTATTCAGTTACCGATCGCGGAATAGGTCTTCATAGTATTATTATGTTTATGTGTCCTTCTGATATAGAAACCGACATTACTAAAATCTAAATTGTTACTTAAATAATATCTAGGATTTGATTTGGTATGCACCAATCGTTATTGCCGTTTATATCACATAATGTAGAATTGTGCAAAATTATGAGAAACTTGAAAATATGAAAATGTGTCTGGTATAACGAAAAGCAAAGTTTAATTATAGAGAAAGTCTACTATGTGTGGCGTTATTGTACTAATTAATATTGGCGAAACACAACATTTTACTAAAATAAATTGTTACGCCAGATCGTTTTTCTCTCTAATAATTATTTCATAGTTCATTTGTCTTTCTCTGAAAGGAAAGCCAAATACATATATAAAAATCGACCTAATTTCTAAATAGATGTTGACATTTAAATAGTAAACTTTTGAATAGATGGCCATCTACAAAAACTACGGGGTGAAAGTTATGATTCGTTACTGCCTAAATTTAGGACGAACAAGTAACAAATGATAAGGATCTTCAACCATATTCATATTACATTGAGTACAGTATCACTGTCGGTCGGTATTGTTTAATCGTCCAATTTCAATGACAATTATTTTGTATATAATTCAAACTTTGTAATTGTAATTTATCTTAAGTGTCCATATTTAACTGCAAGTATTTTTTCTATTTCAAGTTCATGTTTAAATAAATAGTAGTGAGAGTTTTACCTTAATTTGATCGATATTGACAAAAGACCCGGTAGGTGATTGAATTTCACTCTGAGAAAGACAAATACATACAAAGGAAAAACGTTGATAAAAGCGTTTACCTGCATTTCCTCTCTGTAAAAAATATTATCTATATGTATTATTTCAAGTGGTTGGGAAATTATGAGATATGAGTCGTTATCAGCCTTTGATTAAGCTAATAGCATTAGGGTGTCAAAATAAGATATCGGCCTCGTACACCGATCTTTCTGCTCTTATTGTCACATGAACGTCGCGACCAGCTCTTTTATAAACAGAAGGAACTCATACTCGGTCGATATTGTATAATTCTCTGTTTCCATATTGAAACTGATGGCTTGAAGTAATGTCAGCAAACTGTTCAGCATTTGATAGAAGATGTTGATAGCTAGCCTGATCGAGTATTATTATATTTCAGTGGGACCTTATATGTCAGGATTCTATTGGTGTAATTTTCACCTAACGGCGTGCTTGGAATAAGATATTGTTCTTTTTTCTTATAAATTTCACTAACGATACGTTCTAATGATTTAGTATTTTTGTTGATGAGAACAGTTTTAAAATAACGTCAAAGTATGGTTTTGATATGTGTTATGTACTGGGACTTTAAAGTGACTTCGATGAAAAACAATCTATTTCAAAAAAAACATTGGACTTTTACAGCATCACGCCTCCACATTCATACTAATTTTTATGACAATTTTAAAAATGTATTTATTTGACCAAAAAGAAGCAATTTACGCATTATCACTGACACTTGCAACCAACGTAAATTACCAAAAAAGAGGTAAAATGATGCAAAAAACAGCCTTAATCATGCACATTTTGTAATTATAGAAATATATATATAAATACTTAAATTCGGTCATAAATCGTAACTATCATGTACAATATAAAAAATTTAACTCATTTTCTGTTAAATACTTAGATTATGTAAAAATGCCCACAACTACTAAAATTATTTAAAATTGTTATCTGCTCATCTATAGAACAAAGGTAGTCTGCAGTCCATTACACAGTTGTCTAGAGTGGTAAACAATTTTAAGACTTATAATCGACTTCTATTTCACACAATATGAATATTTTTTTCTGAATAATCAAAATCACCAGTCTCGGGTTTCTTTGATCCATTTATCACCTTATTGAAGCAAGTACATACATAAACTTATTATTTATCATTTATTAGGAAAAACATAAAACAAGATATCTGTATTCAAATTTAAGCTATAAAGCTTTGTTAACGTATTTTATCAGATATATCAAATTCTTGTATCAGAAACATCCATATCAACCACCATTCATTTTTATGTTAAATTTGCTATCAACAAACAGTCTTTCATGTAGTGACACTAAATGAAAGAAACAAGAGCTGTTTGAACCGGATGATGCTCCCCGAATAGATGTTGGACACTATAAAGTATACCTCTTATGGATTCAGAGTGATGTCCCAGCAAAATTCAAAGTGAAATAATTCAAAACTTAGGCAAGGCAGAGTTACTGTACATTGCACTACACTGCTACTCAATGAGATATATCTACCAACTGAGTTTCTTCTTGATTTTTCTTGTAGATTCACAGACATATCCGGGAAAAAAACCACAAAGTTCACAGTGTAAAGTTGATAAGGGTCAATAACGTAAGCAAGGCACAGTTATGATTCTTTTGCATTGCATATCTACGCGATGAGATCTATCTACCTACAAACTTTCATGTTGATATCTCTTATAGTTTTAGAGTAACGTCCCAGACAAAGTTCAAGGTGAAAAAATGAACAAAGAACAATAAGTTCAAAAGATAAGCCCCAGCATGCTCAACTGTTCTCAGTGCTTGAAAGCAGAACAAGAGTTTGGATAATGTAGAATTTTCTAAGTCAAACAGGACCATAGTTCTGTCGAAATCCATGTTAGAGTCATGGGCGATATTGAACCTGATTTGTTACTCAATTCCCCAACGATACATATGATTAAGTATTTTTAATTGATGAGAATAGTTTAAACACAATGTCAGTTTAGATATATGTAGTGGACTTACAGTATCTTTAATAAAGAAAAGGTCTATTTCAAATACAACCAGGGACTGTTAAGTGATTTCTATCAAATAAATTCTATTTCATTAGCCTTAATACACTAAATTGAGGTCATCTGAAATGAGGACTATATAAATACGTATCTGTTGATTTTTTGCATAAATTACAGTCAGAGGTCGGTTCCGTTATCTAATTTTCACGATAGTGAGTTATTTTGCATCGTCTGCTAAATAAGTCTTGAAACCACACTTCATATATTTTTGCGTCCTAGACAGTCGCAAAAATGTTTGTCTGTTTATTCTGCGTGATATATTTAATGTGTTTTTGTGGTTCTAATGCTTTGTCCGTTGAAGAAAGGTTAATAAAGGTAGAACAAATATTGGAGCATCAAGAGAAAATAATCCGGGACCAAGAAATTACCATTAAAAGCCACGAGAAGTATAATGCTGATCTTAAATTGCGATTGGAAGTGATTGAAAACGAAATGAGAAAACATGAAATACTATCAAATTCTAAGGAAGTCACAAATGATAGTGGACAAAATCAACGCGCAGATAATGTTGAGGAAAATGCTGTCAACAGCGTCTTAGATCACAAAGACATGACGGCAACAGACGATATTCAAATCACCACATCCAGCCTAAACCGCATAATTAAGCGTAAGTTATGTGAATGTTTGCCTTGTATGACATTTTAGTACTTTAGTTCCGTTAGATTTTAACAGATATTAGAAATATATAGACATAAGCTATGATAAAAACAATTATTCCGGATTGTTATTATATTAAGACTCATATTTAGTTGCAAATGTTATTGTGTTACATAAAAAAATGAGCAATGAAAATTGTAAGCAAGCATTTTTCGGTTTTTATTTTCAGGGCAATCGAATGGCATTGCATTTCATGCTTATTTCACAGGAAGTAAATGCGTAAGGGAGCATGAACTGATTGTGTTTGATACAGTGGAAACAGATGAAGGCAATGATTACAATCCAGTAGACGGCATATTTGTCGTGCCGGAAGCCGGGACGTATGTGTTTATGATGACTTTGTTTTCGCCTTTTGACGAATGGTCCGTGGTCGATATAGTTGTTGACGGGAATGTAAAAGGATGGATAACAACAAATGCTGAAAACGATCAAGCAACTGGAATCGTTGTTGTTCATGTAAACGTGGGTACCCATGTATTTATTAGAAGAAGTAAGGGCCGTGGCTGCACCATAAAAGATGACCTTACTCGATCAACGTTTACAGGATGGAAACTGTTTTAATAACTTCTGATACTCTGTAGATATTGCCTTTATTAAAAATATATTTTACGAAATTTATATACTTTGTTCCTTAATTTTCCTTTACAACTGACGTTGTTTCGAAGTAGTATAGCAAGTATGTGTTTTTTTCTCAATCGAATAAAACTAAACACGTATCAACAACAACAAAAATTACTGCAACATTCTAAGTTTTTAAATAGCGCAAAATACCAAAAGATGTTGTTAAGCTAAATACCACAGAGATCAAGAAATGGTTACAAATATTTTTTTGTATCAGTGCGTAAATATCGAGATAATAATAGCTGCACTTGTTTGTTTGTTTTTGGGTTTGACGTCACATCGACACAGTTTAGGTCATATCGCGACGTTCCAGCTTTACTGGTGGAGGAAGACCTCAGGTGCCCTTCCGTGCAAATAGCTGCACTATTTCTATGATAGATTAGATATATATAACTTCTTTTTCTGGTTTTGATACAATTTACTTATTAAACGAGTAACATCACTAGCTCTTATCCATAACGTGATAACGTCTTTACGTTGCAATGCCCATGATGAACGTTATTACGCAAGAATTTATCGTTTCTTTTCGTGCTTTTAAAATAACGTGTGAAATGTTTATGTGTTGTAACTATCTATCGCAGTTTAAGTTATGATGACATTTTTTTTCAAGTGAAATATCCTATTATTTCTTTTCGTTTCTGATATGATTATTTATCGCGTAATATCAGTTAAGATATTGAACAACTTAATAGAAAATTGAGGAGAATATTTTTCATGATGTTTTTTTTTTCAATAATACACTGAGAATAATGCAGATAAAAGAAATACACACATGCTTGATGGTCGTCAAACAGAAAAAAGATAAGAACAGGACAGAGCGACGTCCACAAAGCACAGTCACTGACAAAATTCAGTCACACTGGACCACTGCAAAGGCACCCAGTAGAACATCGAGCACAGAAAACAGCTCAAAAGTTGTGATATGGAGTGGGCGTACAAATAAATAATAGCAATTTACAAATTAATAAGGAAACCCCTAAAACTATCAAAGTAATGTGAATAAAGTGTATATCCTTTATACTGCATAAAATTGTCAAGGAAGTAACTGTGACAACTAGATATGATAAATATTGATCTTTTTGCAGTTTAACACTTGACAAAACAATGAGAAATAAGTTTGCAACAAAAAGCGCTTGAACACGATATTTGTGTGTAATGAAACTTTCTTTTTAACATGTTAAAACATTTATATAGTATTGACAAAAACATATTTTGTCTTAATTGCTGAACTTCAAAACTTACGGATTGGAATAAAAGAGAGGAAAAACGACTGGAAAAGCCAACATTCAAATCTCAAAATAGACCAATTTATATCTTTAATAACGACAAGAAAGCTGAATGCAAAACTGAGTGTGTCATAAGCATTACCTAATGAATGAACATACTCAACAATTTAAGCTTAGCATACAAAATACGGCCGGACTATTGAAAGCCTTGACTGTCTTTTAATAATAAACCTAAACGTTGTTATGTCCATATAGCAATATATTGAGTCAACCTTTCCTTATACAATGTACACTCATTAGTATTTTATGTGGATCCATCTTTATATGTAGTCAACTGAACAATATATGATGTCAACGTGCCTTTATATGATATCAATCAATCATTATACGTTGTGCATTTTTGAATATATTATGTGGAGCCATCCTTATATAAGGTCAAAATAACAATATATGATGTCAATCTGTCCTTATATGATGTCAGTCTGTCATTATATGATGTGAAGTTATGAATATATTATGTGGAATAATTCTTATATAGAGTCAACATTATACGATGTCAACGCGTCCTTATATGATGTCATTCTATCATTATACGATGTGCATTTTTCAGTATATTATGTGAAACCATCCTTGTATAGAGTGAACTTAACAATATATGATGTCAACACGTCTTTATATGATGTCAATCTTTCATTATACGATGTGCATTTTTCAATATATTATGTGAAACCATCCTTATATAGAGTCAACTTAACAATATATGATGTGAACATGTCCTTATATGATGTCAGTCTTTCATTATATGGTGTGAAATTACGAAAATATTATGTGGAACCATTCTTATATAAAGTCAAAACAATATTATATTATGTAGAACCGTCTTTATATAGAGTCAACTTAACAATATATGATGTCAACACGTCTTTATATGATGTCAATCTTTCATTATACGATGTGCATTTTTCAATATACTATGTTAAACCATCCTTATATAGAGTCAACTTAACAATATATGATGTGAACATGTTCTTATATGATGTCAGTCTTTCATTATATGGTGTGAAATTACGAATATATTATGTGGAACCATTCTTATATAAAGTCAAAACAATATTATATTATGTAGAACCGTCTTTATATAGAGTCAACTTAACATTATATGATGTCAACACGTCCTTATATGATGTCAGTCTTTCATTATATGATGTGCAATTACGAATATATTATGTGGAACCATTCTTATATAGAGTCAAAACAACATTATATTATAATAAACCATCCTTATATAGAGTCAACTTAACAATATATGATGTGAACATGTTCTTATATGATGTCAGTCTTTCATTATATGGTGTGAAATTACGAATATATTATGTGGAACCATTCTTATATAAAGTCAAAACAATATTTTATTATGTAGAACCGTCTTTATATAGAGTCAACTTAACATTATATGATGTCAACACGTCCTTATATGATGCCAATCTTTCATTATACGATGTGCATTAATGAATATATTACAGTAGAACTTCTATGAGTCGAACTTGTGTCAGTTTTTCATTATATGATCTGCAATTACGAATATATTATGTGGAACCATTCTTATATAGAGTCAAAACAACACTATAGTATGTAGAATTGTCTTTATATATATATATATACATGTATATATATATATATAGTCAGCTTAACACTGTATGATATAATTTACTTTGAGTTTTCCCGCTGTTGCCACGAACGGTGCATAGTGAGATATCACCCGGTACATTTAACCCCATCAGTATAATGACAGAAGCACACCATATAATGATGTTTGCACTTCATATAAAGCAGCGGTCGTATAACAATAGATGTACATCGTATAATGAAAGATTGACATAATATATTGATAAGTTGACTGTATATAATAATGCAACCACATAATATATTCATAAATGCACATCGTATAATAATAGATGCACGTCGTATAATGAAAGATTGACATAATATATTGATAAGTTGACTGTATATAATGATTCTACCACATCATTTATTCATAAATGCACATCGTATAAATCATAAGACAGTCAATGCATTCCATACCGGACGTTACGAATTGTTCTGCCTCAGTGGCCATTTTGTCAGTTTGCAACCTTTTCACTCACTAGAACCAAGTGTGTACCACTTCACATCCTGCCTCTTGCTAAATAATCAACAAAGGCTCAACTTATTTTGACAAGCATGTTCCATTACCTTTACGGCTGTAAGGTAACGCTACGTATCAAGTACATTTATATTGATATGCCGGTTCCACGACATTGTAGTTCTGATCAAACGATTTTGAAATATATCATTTGTGATTCAGATTTGACCCATGAAAGCTTTGTATAATGCCACCTTAGGACACGTTCTACAAGGAATATGCTCAAAATATAAAAATTAAACCGGAAGGAGCTGTTTACTTTTTGGAAAGTTGGATAATGACCAACGAGGATTTACTGGCAACAATCATCAACATACACAATAGCTTATGTCTGAATTCTTTGAGCTTAGGTGAGCTATAAAAAGTTTTAGACAAAGTATTTAAAGTATACGACAGATCTATAAGCGTATACATGTATTTATTATTTTTATCATCAAAGTCTTGATTTATGTATGACACATGTTCCAAATGTTATCTATATACGACATTTTTTTTCAACAATAGAAGAATTTCCGTTTATACTCTTCGTGAACTACGAAGCACTAGACTATCCTAATCAGGGTTAGGAACTGCGTCGTATTCACAATTTTGTAATCTTTGTTTTAAAAAAATGTATCTTTTTGTTAATTACATTTTCCGTTTGAATCACTAATAATCTGATATATTGATAACATGCTTCGCTTTTTTCGCTTCGTTTGGTATATGTTTCTAGCAAAGTTATTTTCGCAGAATAAAAGTATAGCGCAGTTTGAACCAGAAGCGGACACAAATATACCCCACAATTTTGAGGCTACAACGCAGTTGATATCGCTTTATCCATCGTTTTCCCATTAAACTCTTTATATACAAGTTTTAAAAAGTTTAACATAACATTTTGCATCGTTAGTTAATGTTATTTAAAAGAATTGCCTTTTTACCCCAAAATCATGATTTGTACAATATGTGAAGTATAGCACACAACAAAAACAGATTAGATCATAAAAGAAGGCTCAAATCTTTCCACAACAAAGATATTTGACAATGTATAATAAGTTACTTACGTCATGGCGCTGTTTAAGGATGTGTAATCTATCTAAACCATTCAAATTTGTCTTCTGTTAGGCACTAAGCGCGTATCTTTACAAAGCCCAAAAATCGCATACTTTCGAAAATAAATTGCAAAAACAATAACAGTACTGGAGAGACATTTATAAACAATTTTTTTATGATCATCTTATAAACGTCAATAAAATGAAACAATAAGTGTAATTTGTCCAGATACTCTTCTAAAAACCAAACAAATCCATTTTTTTCATTTCCAGTACAAACGTCTTTGTATTACTGTCGTTTAATACTTATAAAGAATCCTACTAACTCTAAACAACTTTCATCAACATTATTTATTGAGGAATGCATTAATCTTGGTACACTGTAATTCATTGTCAGGAAAAATGTCCATTCTAAACAATATTTGCATTGATTCAGAATTTAAATGTTTAAACATGCTTCATTTAATTCTTATAAAACAGAGAATATCATTTAATTCTTATAAAATCAGAGAATATCATTTAATTCTTATAAAATCAGAGAATATCATTTAATTCTTATAAAAACAGAGAATAATTTAATTCTTATAAAAACAGAGAATATCATTTAATTCTTATAAAAACAGAGAATATCATTATTTCTAATAAAAACAGATAAGTATGGGTAAGAGTTCGTATTAAGACGACCGTAGGGAGTCTTATCGAACTCTTACCCATATAACTGCAAATCGGCTCTTACAACTCGATATCAGATAAAAATATAGAAAGTGTCACCTCTTTAATTAAGCATAACATTATTTTTCCCCAGCAGTCACGTACAAACAAGGATGGGGTCCAATTACTTAATCTGGCATGTAAAACAATGAGTTTTCAACAATATCTAGGATTGTTAATGCAATTCATTCCTGTCATATGAAACAAAATAATGTTTTGCTTACTTTTTCTAGAAAATATAAAACAGTCAGCAATTGATAAATGACATTTTTCATAGAGTTTAAAGGATATCAAAATGTTACTGTGTTCACATTTGTCTCTGCGAGCTGAGCTCTACGTGCATAATCTATGTAATAAATTTGAATGTATCCTCACATTGCTACAGTGTTATCAGCCTTTTTAGAAACACCTGACCTGGCTAATTAAAATATGCCAATCACAATTTTCAATATCAGCAGTGGTTTCTTCATGAAATAGCGGCTACACTAATTACTGCCGAGTAAGAGCCGATTTGCAGTTATTATCATTTAATTCTTATCAAAACAGAGAATATCATTTATTCTTATTAAATCAGAGAATATCATTTAATTCTTATAAAAACAGAAAATATATTTTAATTCTTATAAAACAGAGAATATCATTTAATTCTTATAAAACAGAGAATATCATTTAATTCTTATAAAAACAGAGAATATCATTATTTCTTATAAAAACAGAGAATACCATTTAATTCTTATCAAGACAGAGAAAATCATTTATTCTTATAAAATCAGAGAATATCATTTAATTCTTATAAAAACAGAAAATAACATTTAATTCTTATAAAACAGAGTATATCATTTAATTCTTGTAAAACAGACAATACCAATTAATTCTTATAAAAAAGAGAATATCTGTTTAAGGATTAATGTTAGTATGATAAATATATTATCAGCGAGGACTGGGGGGTTGACCAGCAGGAAAAAGTTAAAACAAACTATGGAAGCAGGTTTTAATATTTTAATTTCACATAACATAGTATTGACACAAAAAAATATACTTAAACTTAATATTTATACCATGAGCAACATATACTAAAATCAGTTACAATACGTTTCAGTTGGCTTCTTTGTTAACATTAAGGATTTATACTTGTTACTATCCAATTGCACTAATAATAGTACTACAATAATTAACACATTCAAACTCTGGTTTCTAAAAACAGTGTTTGACCATTTTATGGCAGCATGATCATAAATTGACTCCCCAAGTGTTTTTAGAAAGAAAAAAAAAGTTTTCTGTGTTCCAATTAAATCTGTAAAATAAATACTTTCTAACATTATGTTATCAAATATATCAAGTTCTTGTCTTGTAAAATCAAACCATTCCATTCTCTCTTAATAACTATTTTATATTAAATTTGCTATCAACAACAAATCTTTCATTTAGTGAAAATCTAATATCTCAAAGAAATAAATCACTAACTTAAAAAGAAAATGTGTTTTATCTGTCATATAACACGTTACAAATTGTAAGAAAAACAATCAGTTTATACAAACTTTTTATATTGGACATCTCCAATTGTTATGATTTACTGTAAATTTCCTGCATGGTTTGGCCATGAAATCAGCCTGGTTCTTTTATTCAAATTTCAGCGTTTTGCTATCACAATTGGATCAATAATCGACTATAAATTGTTACATCTATTTCCTTTTTTTAAGATATTGTTCATGTAATGTGTAGAAAAAATCAACCGTTCATAACAAATTATCTCTGTTGATCACAGTTAAACTATGATACAATCTTGATCATTTTTCTTTTTAGAATATGTACAGTATAAACTCAATTTGTCAATCCTTAAAAATATAGATTTGAGTTTTTCTTATCAACTTCCAATGTCAAATCCTAATTTAAATTCAAAATGATTAAACACTTTAACTCTGGTGAGTCACTTTTTGATCAGTTTTTCTAAGACGGGTTTATTATGAACTCCCATAACTTTCAATAAATGTGTAGCTTCCTCGTTGGCCTGAAAATAGATAATAAAAACATTTTTAATATTTTTCTTTTTTTATTTGCTATCAACTTGAGATGACGTGCATACAGATGAACTTACTGTCATTATTCAATGTTACAAATAGTCATACAGCTGAACTTACTGTCATTATACAATGTTACAAATAGTGAACCCCTTTACAAATGTAATAAAAAGAGCAACACATCTCTTTACTCATACATGTATGTTACAATTGATACCTCTTTACTCATACATGTATGTTACAAACTTTACACCTCTTAACTCACATATTATAACTGTAACACTTCTATACTCATATGTTACAAATGGTGCTCCTTTTAACCAATGCACAATTTTCAGTTTTAAATCAACCAGTAACCTGCTGAATTTGTGCAATGTATTTTACCTGCTTTGAATTTGGATCAGTCCATTACAATTTAAGGCATTTATTAAAATAAAAATATTGAGCCAATAACAGTAACTAGAAATGTGTCCATAGGACACAGGTGCCCCCACACTCCACTGTTTTGTCAAACTTATGACTCTAGGTCGTATATTTTTGGGCTACACATGGCACAAATTGAAAATTAAGTCAAGGGCAAGAACTTTCCAAATACTGAATAAATCCAAAAGCAAACCCCATGGTGCAGAAGTATACATGCTGTTCAACATTTTTGTTAACTTCCAGACCTACAGGTCAAATACTTTTTGAGTTATGTACAAGTTGAACATTGCATATTTATATTAACTCGAACAAAACTGAAAAAAAATTCCACATGCAAAACCCCAGAAACACAGCTTCACATAGATGTTGATCAATATTCCGGTTAGTTAAGGTGGTACGTAACACAACATTAATACACTTGTTACTATATATAGTAACAAAATTGCCTATGATTTCAACTGATTATGAGTGTCACGTGACCTATTATGAGTTTGCGGCCCGGGGCCGAGAACTAGTTATCAGCCCGCAGAACATGTGCACGTGCACAAACTGAACCAATGACGTCATATTTTAAGTCATCGCTTTATTTCTATTATGAGAGCTTAAGCGTATTTAGTACAAACACATTTTTGTTACTATTGAAATTTGAAGAAATAATACGACAAATTCATTCCGAAAAAAAAGAAAATAAAACTTGCTTCTAGATTCTACTGCTTTGAACACACAAACAGTAAACGTCTCTGTACAGAACAGTATAGAAGGGTAGACAAGAATTTCAACGAAAGAACTTCAAAGTATTTGTTGGTGTTTTTTGTTTGCTTGTTTTAAAAAAAATGCTACTATTAGATCTACCAAGTGTATTAAAGACATTAATACACGTCAGAGTAGGGCCGGAAGGTGATAATCGGCCCTGAATGAATAATGGCCCTCGGGCTAAAGCCCTCGGGTCCATTATTCATTTTGCGGGCCGATTATCACCTTCCGGCCCTCTCCTGCCGTGTATTAACCTCTTATAATGGAATGGTTTTTACTAAGCTAAGGGCAATTACTCTTCAAATACTGAACAAATCCTCAATCAAACCCACTGGTGCACATACCAACCAACATTTCTGTAAAGTTTCATGACTCTATGTCAAATAGTTTATGAGCTACATGCAACAGAAATTGAAAATTAGTCAAAGGCAATAACTCTACAAATACTGTATAAACCACACACAAATACCCAAGTGCACAACTACACATGCTGACTAACATTCCTGTAAAGTTACTTGCAACACAACATGAGAATGGACAGACAGAATGAAGGATAAGCAAACCAGGGTAAATCTATATGTCCCCCTATAGTGGGGACACTAAAGCCTGGTCAAGCACATACAAATTATGTGCAGGCAGGCTGACTTGGTCCCATATTGGCTCTTTACTTTTGGTTCAAGCAAGTTAAAGGCTAAGTTGAATATTACTTTATTGTACAAATACACACAAAATATACAATTCTACAACAAGTTTGCATGAATAATATAAGAGAACATACAAGAAGGGTGGAGCTAAAAATTATTAAAATATTTTTGGAGGAAATTTTTCATGCTGGAACTCGAAAACAGAATATCAAACAACTGTGATACATTTGAAAACAAATGTTTTAATTAAGGGAAAGATGCCTTAATCAGAAAAAAACATGTAAAGGAAGATCTTGCTGAATTTCTCTGATTTTCATTACACAGCAATCTAATTACCTTTCATCCTTGTATCTGGTGATGTACATTCTCTTAACCTTTGAACTTGTTTTTCTCTTTGAGGTTTACTTTCAAATTGTTTTTTTTTGGGGTTTTTTTGCGGAGGGAGGGGGTGTTTATTTTTTGTTGTTGTTTTTTGTCTTCTTTTGTTTTGGTTTACTGGTTAACATTAAGTGTTGTGAATTTTAGAGAGAAAAAAGTGTGTTAAAGGTGTCAGACATTGATGAACAATGACTTTTTGACTTTCAGTTGCTGTATGTCTATTAAGTTTCATAAATGTTTTTTTGTTTTTTTTTTGCTGTTGGTTTTTTAAACACATGAACACATTTGTTATGCAGAGACATAATTCATCCAACAAGTTTATTCCAAAGTTAAATTCTATATATTATTTTACAGTAGTATTTAAACATTATCTTAAATAACATATACCAGTTTTCCCTTTTGTTTTTATTTATTTATTTTTTATTTATTTATGTTTTATTTATGTTTTTTTTTTCTTATTATAATTATTATTTGTTTGTTAGTTTAGTATTTTTGCCCATTTAAATATATTTTTAGTCATATCACAGCAGTTGATCCTATATAAAAGGCTTTCCTGGATAACTAACCAGTAATTATCAATATCTCTGCAAGTGACCAACTACTTATCTCACTAGATATCTGAATAACGTTACATGTTACTGACCTAACTGTTCAAAAATAATGGTAAAAACTACACTTTTCACAGTGGTATTGACCTACTTATTTCAGCATATTTCATCATTTGTCGGATGGTGGTTTCTTTTGTGTAAGCATTTTAAATAAACAGCCTGCTTCATCATTTGCCTAAAATACACAAATACTAAAATAAACATGGCTTCCATCCCAAAGAAATTATGGTCTAATATATTTTCTTCTGGAACTATATACAAGGAAGCTAAAAACAAGAATCACATTATCTGTTCTGAACTTTAAACAGATGCTTAATTAAACAATGATTCAGCATGTACATGTTATTTATTTTAGGTATGACCACTTTAACAGGCACTATAGGGAACTGAAAATTTGACAACATATGTCGGATATATATCTTAAAGGACACCTGTGTAATAAGGGTGACTATGCAAAATTTAAACAAACTTTACCATACAGAAATCGAGTTATGGCCACTTTTCTGAGCTTAAGTTTGGATGTAAGAAGGGCCCTTCTCAGATTTTAGGAACTTTTAAATAATCAATAATAACATCCATATGAAAAATGTTTTCCTGTTAAATTTCGGTAAGAAACAAAATGTAACAATCTGCTAACAATCCACATAAGTAGAATGATTGTTTCTACTCAAGATTTATGAAATATGTATAAAAATGTTACCTCCACCAATTTTTTAACATGTGTTCGACCATTTTACTTCTTTAAGAAACTGATTTAAAAAAAATCCCTAAATATTACCAAAATGAATGCCTGTTTTCAATGTTTGCCTAAATTTTCAAACAAGTACTAGTATATTGGTTGATCTTGTAAATATTAAATACTTTTTCTGTGTAGTTTTTATTTTATTACAAACCTGTACCATATTTGTTATTAAATTTAGCATTATTTAGCCAATAAATACAAATAATTAAATAATTAAAATTAAATACTTTCTAAATAATGTTAAAAGAAAGAAGAAAAAAGTTGACCCTTTTAAGGTTTGAACCAAAGGCCCTATTAGTTTCAATGTAGTTAACAGTAGTTCTAGCCTATTTGAATAATCTTGATTATTAATGAAGTTGTAATTTCATACACTGTTGTTAGAACATAATAACGGGTGTCATGACCTAAATTTCCATGGAAAATTGATTTATTAAGGTAAAGAATTTAAAATATGATGCAATATGGTAGAATATGCAAGAAAAAATATGTGACATATATGTGCAGTCCGGATCGGAATATCTGTCCCTCGGCAACCCTCACATGGGCAGGTACCCTCTGGACGGATATTCCAATCCAAACCGCAACATATGACAGATATTATTTACATATATCTTTATCATATTTACCTGTTTGTCATCTGGTGTTTTTACAGGATGGTTTATACAACGTGTCAGGTATGTCAAGGCCATTTCTGCATCTTTGAGCCTCATGTATGTTTTACCTAACATCAGTAAATTCATGCTGTAAAAGTTTGGTTCAGCTGCAATGACATAATAAACAATTAGCCCTTTTACAAATGAATAAAGAAACAATCAGCATAAAATTTCAAGCTGCATGCCTCCAGATAAGCCATAATATTTCAAGAAAAAAAAACATTAGAAAAATGTTCTAAAAAAAGTTTTATTTCTGGTCTCCTACCCTTAAAAAATAGATAAGAAGGTTGGATTTTTTTAATATCTATTATAAAGTGTTCTATATACATTTAAAAAAAGATTTTGAAAAGAAAAGGCAATTGTAAACAAGAGGGCCATGATGGCCCTGAAGTCGCTCACCTGTATATAGGCCCCCCGGAGCGGGACCAGTTTAAACCCCAGGGCTTTTATTTGAACAAACTTGGTAGACACCCATTAGAAGAAGTCTAGCTCGTTGGGTTTTTTAAAAGAAGATTTTTTAAGTTTTTTCTTTACACATAATTATATTTAATCAACCAAGGAAATATGAATTAACGAGTAATACACGTCAACACCAGAGCAAGTTTACAATATTTTATTTGTGCCTACTAGTTTCGGTCTATACGACCTTCATCAGGACAATTTTATTAAAAATTTTGTCTCTAAAGGTGGTAAAAAAACGGCTACGTTATATGACGTATGTTACTAAATATAGATAAATTGTTACTAAAGAGTCAATATTGGCAATATGCCAATTAATTATTTAAATGCTGGTCTGTATTATTTATAGAGTTCTTAATTGTTAGTGAGAAGTCCATATATTCTATTTACATTGATTATAAGTTCATTGTCCTAGTTAACAGATGGTTTCAGAGCTTGTGCTAGGGCTTGCCGGTATTGGTGATATAGGGTTCGGTATGTTGAAGACCATTGTTTCTGGATTCTGTTTAGCGGTGATGTTCTGGTTCTTATGACTATGTGTTGTTCCTAAGTTTTTTTTCTTAATGGTTGGTGTGCCAGTTTTGTTAATGACGATTCTAAATTTGGGTTTTTCTAGAAGAATTTTCATGTTAGTGTTGCCATTCTGTTGTTTGATTGTATCCAGTTTGTTTTGTCGTTGTATTTCAGTTGTATTAAATATTATGTGAGTTCTTCAAATCCATGTATTTTATGGGAATGTGTTATAAGATTGTCTTTTCTGGCATACAGATTTTTACACCACGAGCATTCGTAATTGGTAATGGTATCCTTGTGTGTTTTCTTTTGTCTTTGTTTTTGCCATCTATTGTATGTTGCCTGGCCGTATATTTCACATAGGTGATGAATTGGACGAGCTTCAATAAAGTTGAGTTGATCGAGTTCATGTTTAGTATAATATCATCTAGTTTTCTTGCTGTAAATTCTGCTGCCATTATATTAAATTGAGTCCAAACGGCGTTTTTGTTTGTAATCGTTTAATCCACGCTTCTTCAGTTCGTAAACATATGTTTTGATTACGTTCCGTGTGCTGTATTATTCTGACGTCAATGTAATTTACGTTATGTCCCGCACTATTAAAATGGCGGGAAACCGGCTTAATATAATTATTTGATTTAATGTCCGCTATATGTCCGTAAAATCGCTCTCTTAGGGAGTTGCCTGTTTGACCTACATATTGTAGTCTGCATTTTTTGCAGGTTATTAAATATATCATGCTTATTGTTCTGCAGTTATGGTGTCCATAAATCTTATAAGTTTGTTTTGTAGTTGTACTCGTTATATGTGTTTCGTCTGAGACGTATCTGCATGTTATACAGTTCTGTTTGCAGGGATAACTTCCATTTACTTCATGTTGTGGATTTAAGTCTGTTTTGACAAGATTATTCTTAATAACATATATTTAAAAACAATGACACCCCTGGGGCAGGGCCAGTTTTGACCCCAGGGCTTTTATTTGAACAATCTTTGTAGACACTTACTAGAAGATGTTTCACGCTTAATATCTAAACTCTAGCTTTTCGGGTTTTTTCGAAGAAGATTTTTAAGTTTTTGCTATACACATATAAGGAAAATCAATGTCCCCCAGGGCGGGACCAATTTTGACCCCAGGGCTCTTATTTGAACAAACTTGGTAGACATCCATTAGAACATGTTTCATGCTAAATATCTTAGCTCTAGCTCTTTGGGTTCTTTAAAAGAAGATTTTTAAGTTTTTACTATATGCATATAGGAAAAATCAATGACCAGAAGTTTCTAAAAGCAAAAGTTTAAACATTCTATTTAATATGACTTCTTTTTACAATTATTTCTTTGACAAAAACATTCTTCTATTGAAATAATATTGAATTTGGAATATCAATACTTCAAATTGTAAATGGTAAAACTTAGCATTGTTTGAGTTACTTTACTACAAACCAGAGATTTTAATTGGAAACCATGCTCAACTATTCTCAGTGCTTGATAGTAAAACAAGAACCTAGATAAGGTTGAATTTTCACAGTTCAAAAAGGGCCATAATTCTGTCAAAATCCATGTTAAAGTTATGGGCAATCTTGAACAGCAAACTCTTATTATGCTCTCAAATAAGTGTGTAAAGTTTCAACCCCTTTCCTTTAGTAGTTTAGGAGATACCAACTTGTAGGCAAAAATTTAACAAAAGTATGACACAAACACTGACACCAGGTTAAGTACAATAGCTCACCCTTTTCTTCAAATAGTCAAGCTAAAAATAATAAAAGCAACACTGGGAATACATCACTACACTGAAATGGTTTACAGACACTTAACTTGCTGAATTTCTTAAATGGATGTGTTCATCTTTCTATGTTTGGAGCTGTCCATTATCAATTTTGGGGATATCAAAATGAAAATTTAAAGATGGTTACTTAACAGAGCCTGGTCAAAAACTAAAGTGGCAAATAATTATTACTTATAGGTATAAAGAGGTATGGTTTAAGGTTATAACTTAAAGAAAGCAACTTCTCACTAACAGATAACATAACCAGATCTTTCACAAGTATCATTTCATAAAATCTCAACTGACTGATTTTTTTTTTAAAACCTAGTATTAATCCTGGAATTTACAAACATAGCTATTTAATTAGGCTTTAAAACATACATGCAATAATTAGACAAAAAGAATTTTAAACATTTGTTATGCTAAAGTTTCTCAAAAATAGATTCTCATTTTTTCTATATTTGATATTTGATTTATGTTAAGGCAACAAGACTTATCAAATGATGGATTTAAGGATTCAAATAGACATATAGACAAAATCAAAACTGTTCAATAGAATTTCTTTAAACTTGGCATGTTTTTGAATATGATAACAGAAATATTTAAAACGAAAAAAAAATTGGGGTCACCGTCCTCATTTTCGAGTTATCTGCCCTTGAATAGGATTTTTTCTTTAAATTCAAGGGCAGATAATTTACAATGAATGGAAACAATTCTTTTTTTTTTCTTATTTTCATGAAGCTTACCTTCGTTTTAGTCGATATGCAAAATTTCAAGAACAAATTTAGAGTGGATGGGTTTTTTTCCACTTCTTCTTTTAACCTGTGCATTTTTTCATAAAAAATGGCCTATTTTTTAAGAATTTAAAGTACCTTTATTTTCATTTAAAAAAAAAGAGAAACGATAAGGAATTGACTGTTATTATGTATTGTACTCAACAATAAAAAGAAAAACATAATCCAGAGTTAAAAACAAAAATTCACTTAAGTAAGTGTAAGTTATCTACCCTTGAAATGACCTCAAATAAGTAGAAAATTCTGATTCAGGGGCAGATAACTCGAAAATGAGAACGGTGACCCCAATTTTTTTTTCGTTTAAAATGTTTCTTTTATAATATTCTAACAACATGCCAAGTTCAAAGAAATTCTATTGAACCATTTTAATTATGCCTAAATGTCTATATGAAATCTCCCGAAAACTTCCTTAAGGAAGTGAAATCAAATGATAGTTCTTTCTTGTACAGCATTTTTGTGACGAATAACAAATATATAAAATTCCAAAAAAATAAACTACTTGCTCTTATTCATGCAAGTCTTGGGAAAAATTCAAGTCCACATAAATGTTACTTTGATACAACAGCAAACAAACAAGGGGAAACAACCAGTAATGTATCATTACTTAACACATTCAAAGAGGACATTAGACATTACTGAAATATCAAAAGGGAGGGGAGGTAAATAGAAATTACCTGCTACTTTAACTATTAGATAATAGAGGATATAAGAGAAAGTTCATAAACTAATGGAAATGTTACAAGCAAGGAAACAGATCAAAAGCAAGAAAATTTAATAAGTAACCCAAGTTTTATAAGTTAACCAATAAGTTAATAAGGAAAATAAGGAAAACCAAGGATTATTTTTAAGTTAACCAAGCATTGTCATTCAAGATAAACATGGCCCCCAGACTAATCAAATCCTTTGCCTGCATTTCTGCAGATGTTAATGCACAAAAACAAGCGCATTAACCCTTCATTCTATTAAATTATGAACAAGTCTTTAAAAGTAAAAGGTGAAATACAGAAACTTATTGCTTCAAGTATATTTTTACCTTGTTTCAATTTATCTAGCATTTGCATTTATGCTGACTTACTTTGTAGTTATGTGAGATCTAGATCAATGCAGTGAATGCACAGAAGTATTTTATTTTAATGGCCTAAAAATAATTTCTAAAATTGTTGCTGTATGCGTTTCTATGTGAGACAATCATAATTACTCTAATTGTTGTGGTAGAATTTCAATACAAACTTCTAACGTTAGTTTCATTACAGATACTAATGATCTAGCAAATTCAGTTGTCTTGTTTTAATTGTAAATAGATTAAGTTACTGCATTTTCCTTTATTAATGTCTTTTGTAAACCACTTGAAAAAAGCTAAATATTTTGTCAGTAAATTCGGCCAAAACATGAGTCTAAGTCCCAATACCTCAAAGTTTTTATAAAAGTCCCTTCAACTTCAACTTACCAAGGTTCTACTGTGAAGAAACAAGAGGGTCATGATGGCCCTGAATCGCTCAAACAGAAACAACTGCTTTTCAGTGTTGCAAATTAAGAGACTGTGTATCCATTGAAAATATTTTCTAGTATTCAATTTGAGCATAGAATATCTTTAAACTATAATTTGAAGAAATGCCATGACCTAGGGCATTTAAGTTTTAGCTTAAAAGGGGCCAATCAAATTAATATGAGCAAACTTGATAAAAAAAAATACCTAAGAATGCTACAGACAAAGTTTGGTGATCATCCATCAATTATTTCAGTAGAAGATGATGTTTAAAGGTTTTTTTTTCTATTTTTAGCTTAAGCAGCCCCTATAAGGGGCCAATCAAATTATTATGACCAAAGTTGATAAAAGACTACCTAAAAATGCTACAGACAAAGTTTGGTGATCATCCATCAATTATTTCAGTAGGAAATGATGTTTAAAGGTTTTTCTATTTTTAGCTTTACAAGCCCCTTAAATGGGACAATCAAATTAATATGAGCAAACAGACTACTCAAGAATGCTACAGACAAAGTTTGGTGATCATCCATCAATTAGTTTTGTAGAAGAGGATGTCTAAAGCTTTTCCTATTTTTAGCTCTAGAGACCCCTAAAAGGGGCTTTTCAAATTAATATGAGCAAACTTGATAAAAGACTACCCAAGAATGCAACAAAGTTTGGTGATCATCCATCAATTAGTTTTGTAGAGGAGGCTGTCTAAAGCTTTTCCTATTTTTAGCTCTAGAGACCCCTAAAAGGGGCTTTTCAAATTAATATGAGCAAACTTGATAAAAAACTACCCAAGAATGCTACAGACAAAGTTTGGTGATCATCCACCAACTACTTCTGTAGTAGCAGATGTTTAAAGGTTTTTCTATTTTTAGCTCTGTTGACCCCAATTGAAATGACATGCAGAAATCATATCACCATTGACCCAAAGGGGCCAATTGAAATGACATGAGCAAGATTAAATGTGACTGTCACAAGGATGCTACAGACCAAATTTGTTGTAAATCTGCCTAGCAGTTTCAGAGGAGATGATTGTTGATGAATGACGACAGACAACTGACGCAGGTGTATCCCCCATTGATACTAATAGATCACCCTAAACCTTCATTTCTGGTGAGGTAAAAAACTTGACAGCACATTACACAAGCAATTAGAGACAGAACTAAGCTTTAAATTTCAAAACTTTTCTAAAGATGTCGCCATAAATTGTAAACTTCCATATCTACAACTATCATAATGTCAAATGAAAGTAGGTAAGTATAAGCAGTGAAAACTAATAAGCTAGTGTGAGTTTAATTATGGTAGTGGAAAAAGAACATAAAAATATAGAGAAAACTCTATAAAGAATATCACTTACTTTCTTCAGCCTGTAGAAAATACGTTAAAGCCTGTAAAAAAACAAAAATTACATCAAAACTAATAATGATATTTAGTTATTTATTCATAGGACTTAGCAGTGCTTGGTACCAGTACATTGCTGATCACTCTTCTTGAATCAATTTAAACAGGGCTACATTAAGAATGGACTTATGGCAATATTTCTTTACAACAGAAGCATCATAAGCATAAGACTCATCAAAGAAATCTTTCAGTCAAAAGTTTTCTAATCCAAATGTTAGAAGCCATAAGATCTACCTGTAAATTTGATGGAAGCACTTTTGTCTGTGCCCTGTAATAATAATAGCAGGACTTCTGTCATCTCTTATTGACCAAAAATGAATATGGAAGAGCATTCATCCATTAACTCATCATACTAATTTTTGATGGGAGGACTTTAGTCAAGCAGTGCTTAATCTCAAATTGAGATCATTCCTTCACCTAACCATATATTCGATCCAAAAAACTAATACAATCCTATCAATCTCAGGACTGACAGATTTGGCATGATTTCTACATTCTACTCATATGACAAGGTTGTATGGAATTAAAAAAAGCGTACGACCCTTCATAAGCTAGCTCTATTCTTAACATGAAATAATTTAGTGTCCTTGGCAGGATTTCTACCCTACAAAAATGGAAGATAAGTGATGTAAAGTCTATAACCTCATCAAAGGCTAAATTTTTATTACAGAAAAAAATTCATACCTCTTCAAAAGTGGATGTTGGTGGAGAAGCATAAATCACAGCTGCTAATTTTCTCTGGTACCAGGGCATTGCCGCAAATGTAAAACACCTGTATTATTTATATATTTATTACATAAAAATACAAAGAACTTTCTCTGCCAATGAATTAACATACAAGACAACAAATTAGTGACACCTCTGGATCATCAAAAATGCCACTTCAACACAGCTATTCTTGAAGTGTGACCATGACCCATTAAAAGGCTGGTGTAGGCTCTGCACATGCCCTTGCTGGAGAAAACATTCAGAGCTAGTCTGAAGAGTCAAAGTATTTATAGAAGTATCTTTACAGCATTAACAAAACTGTCTGACATCTAACCTTCAAAAGTGACCCTGACCTTGAGCCAGCACAATGGTGATATGATATCTGCATATCACTTTGTTAAGGAGGATATTTCAGCCAAGTTTGAAGAGAATCCTTACAGGAGTTTGAGCTGGCATGGTGGAGACAACTGGTTGACTTACTTACATGACAAATATAAAACAGTACATTCTTCTCTATATAAATGTGGTGGGGGATTTAATAAACCTCCATCTCAAACAAATAGAAAAAGAGCCCTGCAAGGTACCAACATATTACATAGTTTACTTGATCAATAAATAAATTATCTTAAAGGAAAAGAAGAAAGCAAATTAATAATAAGTGAAATATTATAAGAATTTCATATAACTTACCATTGTCCTAAGGAATGTATAGATGTAGCATCTTTAGGGTTCAACTCAATAGCTTTCTGAAATATAAAATGAGAGCTGTAATCTGCTGCAATCAACTAAACAAATGGGGGAAAAACACACACACTCTGATTAGCTTAGAATTTGTAACATATTAACTATTGCACCCAGATGAGTTTTTAATCAGAGATGATACACAAGAGACCATTGTACTCAATGTCCCTGATCAATGGCAACTTTCTAGATTTACTGGTGGAGAAAGACGCAAGGTGCCCCTCATGCATTATTTCAGGCACAAAGAGGCACCAGAGAAGAACCAACAACATTCTTTAAGCTAGATCAATAGCTTCCTTACATGAAAGAATCCAAAGTCCAAAATTTGGATTCAAACCCATATCAGAGAGATTAAGTGGTTTGATGGCAACAACCTAAACCACCGACTCTCCTTCCAAATGATGTAATAAATTATCACTGACTTACCTGAAAATGTTCTTTAACTTGTACAGCATTTATAAGCCTCTGTTTATTTCCTTCCAGTTCACCAGTGTAGTCAAGTAAAATAGCATACCACTGTCAAACAAAAACAATATTTGATCAGTTAAATACAGCTGTCTTTACTCAAAACTCTTCACATATCTTAGTAAAAATTTGAAGAGCTGAAATAGATGTTGGATTGAGTTTTTAAAATATTTCCAAATATCATGCTGTTTCTCTCCTACATTACTGATACAGTGTATAAGAATGTCCCCATTACTGATATAGTATATATGAATGCCCCTATTACTGATACAGTGTATATGAATGCCCCCCATTACTGATACAGTGTATATGAATGCCCCAATTACTGATATAGTGTATATGATTGAATGCACCCATCACTGATACAGTGTATATGAATGCCCCATTACTGATACAGTGTATATGAATGCCCCATTACTGATACAGTGTATATGAATGCCCCCATTACTGATACAGTGTATATAAATGCCCCCATTACTGATATAGTGTATATGATTGAATGCCCCCATTACTGATACATAGAGAATAACATGCTACTGTCTTTTGATATCAATTTTATCAGGCGAGGCTGATATGGGCTAGAAAGGGCGAGGCTTGCCGAGCCCTTTCTGCCCATATCAGCCGAGCCTGATAAAATTGATATCAAAAGACAGTAACATGTTTTTCTATTTATCATGTAACACATAAAAACTGTCAAAATAACAAAATAATCTACTTTTAAATAGCGAATTTCGTAAAAAAGGGGATTTTTGTTCAAAGAAATAATTCTTGAAAACAAATTCCTCCGCCCCTGAAACTTAGAATTTGTAAATAAAATGGCGGCCATTTTTTCTTTGGACTCCGATAAAAGATAAAACAGAATGTAGGTCTAACATGATAAAATTCTTACCTTTAATTAAAACAGTGATCCAAAAAATCCCTTAGAATCACATAAACTTTACTCAAATTACTGCACTTTTTGTCTTAAATTGTAAAATTCAAAAGTTCACGATAATTTCAATCAAACAAAAGTCCAATTTGCAATCAAACACAAGCTTCACAAAGATGCGTCTTATTTTTTTAAACGAAACAATTTGTTCACTTATTTAATAATCCGGCAAAATAAAGTAAACAATCACAAGTTCTCAAAGAAAATCGTCAAGCCTGTTTGTTATGTTTACATGTATAGTATGACGTGAACATTGATGATGTCATTTGCAATATAAATTATGACGTCACTTCATTTAGTTGGTGTTAAACCTATTCGTTATCTAATTTATTCGTAATTGAAATCGAAATAATAAATAAATAAATATCGCATCTTGATTTAAGACTTATAAGGGTATGCAATGACATTGTAGATTCACATGCTGATGAAAATGAGAATATAAGCAATTGAAAAAAGTCCGTTAGAAATGGGCGGGGCTTATTTTTGATATCAGGTTACTGACGTGATATCAAAAATAATTATCAGGCAAGTGTTATCGGGCAGTTACCATAGCAGTTGCATGATAAAGTGTATATGAATGCCCCCATTACTGATATAGTGTACATGTATATGAATGCCCCAATTACTGATATAGTGTATATGAATGTCACCATTTGCTCCTTTGAAAGTTATTTGGCACCTGAGCAGAAATTTCGATCAGATATCTATATTTAACAGTCAACAACATTGATAGGTAAACACAGTATGAATATAATTTTTCAAAGAAAGAACCAAAGTAACTTGACCAGAAGTAGGGAATGCAGCTTGTGCAATAAGACATATTCTGTTAGAATTTCTTTTATTTTCAATGTAATTTTGCAATAAAAGTTTTTCACTAAAGATGAGGATAATATATATTTAATAAAATCATCTACAAAAAAATTTCATTGTTTCATGTTACACGTATCTTACCTTATGTACAGCAAAATTCCTGGGGTTCAGCTCTAGAGCTTTTTTTATATAATCATATGCCTCGTAATACAGATCTCTCTTCATGTCTTCATATTCAGGTAGTTTGCCTTTATCTACAGCTGCCCTGGCCAGTCTCCATAGTATCTCATCATCTTCTGAATGCTGGTTAAAAATATTCAAAAAAAATTTTTTTTTTAAAAACTAACAATTAAAGCTGCATGCCTCTAGATCGAGCCAAAACATTTCAATAAAATCAAACTTGAGAAAAATGTACAAAGATTAAGGAAAAAGTAAAAAGATTCAAGAATCAAGTAATAATTTACATGTTATGTGTGATTAATGATTGATTTTACATTTTCATGAATATTTTTTTTTTCTTCGTTACTAGCAAAGTATAAAGGGCTATGTTTGCATATTTTGAACTTATTTTGGTAATTTCATGGGTTCTCTTTTTAAGTGCCATTAACAATGTGTAAATTGCTTTCTTTTGGTTACTTGACAATATTATACATTTCAAAATTTTCATGTAAATTAGCTTGAATCTGGAGGCTTGCAGCTTAAACTTGCTGAATATGCCATGCTTTGCATTTGAAACAGTCAATTAAAGGATTTCAATATCAAAATACAACAAGAGCTTTCCTAGGAACAGCAGGCTTCAATTTTTCGTAAAGCTGTATAGTAAACTGCATAATTTTCCAATGAAGGGATAACTTAGATTTAAAGTCATGTTGACCTTTATGTTTTGACCAAAAAAAATTTGTGGTACACAACTTACTAAAATGTATCCACCTATCAAATTCAATGTCATTATTAAGTTATGAACTTAAAGAACTCCAATTGAGGTCCAAAAGCCTAAAAACATAATATTGAATTTCTTTCATAGGTCAACCAGTGTAAAAAGATATGCAAAATATATTATCAAAAACGCAAATACTCAGAATTAAAATGAAAGTCATATTTCTACCCTAAATTCTTAGCATGATTTGAGTTAAAAGCATTTAGTGTTTAAACACTTTTCATTTTTGGGTAAGTTTTCAAAATTAAAATAATTCTTTTGTAACTTTTCAAAATCAAAAATAGTTCTTCTGGTAAAACTAACTAAACAAGTGATCTTAAATTTTGCACAAAAGTTAATGTCCTGTGGACATTAAAAGTATCCCGGAACAACCAATATTCAAACAGTTAAGCTGTTTTTAGCCAATAATAAATGGTATGTTAAATGATGCTTTAAATTTAGTATTGCATATTTGAATGTTTGAATAAATTACTTTAAATGCCAAGCATATATTTCAGGCATGCTGATTATTCCTGCAATGTTTTATAGATAAATATTTTGGGGCATTTTTTCCTCCTTTGTTTTAAGTAACACTAATACTGTATCAGTCACTGCAACTTTCCTACTTTACTGATGCAAAACCTGCCAACCTTCTTTAAGCTAGTTGGGTAGCTGTATTTATTGTGAATAGATAAAATAAAGTCTTCCAGAGAGGTAATTTTTTTTAGGTATTTTTTTTTTTTTTTTTTTTTTTGAAAACATTTTCTAATACTTTCCAAGGCTCCTGCTGCATTAACATTACTTAAGCCTCTAAGAGAATCCAATTAAGCTTCTTAGTCATGGTGTGAAAAGTTTTATATCTAGTGTGCAGTTAAATATAATGCCTGAATGTGTGCATATATAATGCGTTATAGGGTTATGGAATCAGTCCACAGTTATTTGCCTTTCGTTAGTAAATCCGCATAAAAGAGTGTCTGTTTAATGCCAGATATAAATGAATAATTGAATGAAAGAGATAGAAAAAGGACATTTTCTGACAGAATATATTTCAAATAGTGGGTAAATGCCAATTTTGATCCAGATTTTATGTGAGTAAGTATTTTTTTAGTGTTTTACTACATGACAGAACTCACATGGTTCCGGCTAATTACTGAAAACTGTCAGACTGATGTATTTTGGACTGAAATGCTGTGAAAAAATGATACATGACCCCTAGTTTGCTATAGCTGGAATTATTTATCTTGGATGATACTGTAAGCACAAGTGACTTTGATTTGATTGGAGGGTTAGTAAAATTGCCACAGGGTTTAATGTTTATATAGAACATATAGTGAAATTAATTGTGGTCTGAGGCCTTATATAAATACAGCACCTGCTCTCTTCACTAACAGAAATATTATCTCTTTATCAATACCTACTGCGGAGACGTTAAACCTGACAGATATCTTAAATATAGTAACAAGGAAATGATGACAGAACTGGTCTTATTTCAATTATACATGTGCATCCATATTACAATTATCATAGTGATGATTAAAATGAAAGGCCAAAGAAATTTAATGTTTATTTCCCGCACTTTTCTTTTTTTATAAATTTAAATGCAATCATTTTATTACATGTATATATAAGAAGTACTTAATTTTTTTAGAATGTATGTTTATTGTCATTTTGAAGAGAAAAAAAACATTTTTGGTGACTACTTTCCTTTAACATTCTGTGTTTGAGTAATTCATTTTTCCAGCTTTAATTTGAAAAAGTCCATTTAAAGTTTAAGGGATTTTATTTACCATTTTAACATAAAAATATTTCACAAATTGAGCTTCCAACACTGGGCACTTTCACCTCATTACCAGAAGCCAAAATATGCCTCAATATCCAATGCAAAATAGCCTCCTTATATTCCAATTTCAAAACAAAACAAGAGGGCCATGATGGCCCTAGATCGCTCACCTGACTTATCAAACTCATCCAAGCAATTACCTAGACAAGCATTCTGACCAAGTCTCATGACAGGTGAGTCAAAAATGTGACCACTACAGTATTAACAAGGATTATCCATATTTGAGCAGTGCGACCTAGTTTTTTACCCAGGTGACACATATTCAAACTTGACCTAGAAATCATCAAAACAAACTTTCAGACCAATTTCCAGGATACTTGGATCAAAACAGTAGCAACTAGAGTGTTAACAAGATTTTTCTATTTTTAGCTCCGGTGACCTAGTTTCAACTGCGATTTCGAACTCATCCAAGCAATTACCTAGACAAGCATCCTGACCAAGTTTGATGATAATTGAGTCGAAAATGTGACCACTAGAATGTTAACAAGGTTTTTTCCATATTTGGGCGGTGTGACCTAGTTTTTTTCATCCAAGATGACCCATGTTCGATCTTGACTTAGAAATCATCAAAACAAACTTTCAGACCAATTAACAGAATATTTGGGTCACAACAGTAGCCACTAGAGTGTTAACAAGATTTTTCTATTTTTAGCTCCTGTGACCTAGTTTTTCATCGGAGATGTCCCATGTTCGATTTATTCCCAGCAATGACCTAGACAAGTTTCCTGACCAAGTTTAATGACAATTGAGTCAAAATTGTGACCACTAGAGTGTTAACAAGGTTTTTCTATTTTTAGCTCTGGTGACCTACTTTTTCATCCGAGATGACCCATGTTCGATCTCATCCGAGCTATCACCTAGACAAGCATCTTGATGAAGTTTGATGATGATTGATACAAAAATGTGACCGCTAGAGTGTTAACAAGGTTTTTTTCTATTTTTAGCTCCGGTGACCTACTTTTTCATCGGAGATGACCCATGTTCAAAACTAATCCGAGCTGTCACCTAGACAAACATCTTGACAAAGTTTTTGATGATGACTGATGCAAAAAATGTGACCACTAGAGTGTTAACAAGGTTTTTCTATTTCTAGCTCCAGTGACCTACTTTTTCATCCGAGATGACCCATGTTCAAACTCATCCAAGCTATCACCTAGACAAGCATCTTGACCAAGTTTGATGATGATTGATGCAAAAAATGTGACCGCTAGAGTGTTTACAAGGTTTTTCTATTTTTAGCTCCGGTGACCTACTTTTATATCCGAGATGACCCATGTTCGAACTCATCCAAGCTATCAACTAGATAAGCATCCTGACCAAGTTTGATGATGATTGATGCAAAAATGTGACCGCTAGAGTGTTAAACAAGGTTTCTCTATTTATAGCTCCGGTGACCTTGTTTTTCATCCGAGATGACCCATATTCGAACTCATCCAAGCTATCAACTAGATAAGCATCCTGACAAAGTTTGATGATGATTGGGTCAAAAATGTGACCACTAGAGTGTTCACAATGTTTTTCTATTTTTAGCTCCTGTGACCTAGTCTTTCATCAGAGATGACCCATGTTCGAACTCATCCAAGCAATTGACTAGACAAGCAATCTGACCAAGTTTGATGAAGATTGGTTCAAAAATGTGACCACTAGAGTGTTCACAAGGTTTTTCTATTTTTAGCTCCGGTGACCTACTTTTTCATCCGAGATGACCCATGTTCGAACTCATCCAAGCTATCACCTAGACAAACATCCTGACCAAGTTTGATGATGATTGGGTCAAAAATGTGACCTCTAGAGTGTTCACAAGGTTTTTCTATTTTTAGCTCCGGTGACCTAGTTTTTCATCCGAGATGAGCCATGTTCGAACTCATCCGAGCTTTCAACTAGATAAGCATCCTGACCAAGTTTGATGATGATTGAGGCAAAAATGCGACCGCTAGAGTGTTCACAAGCAATTGTGGATGTACGACGGACGACGGACGGACGGACAACGGACGACGGACATTCACCGATCCTAAAAGCTCACCCTGAGCAAGCTCAGGTGAGCTAAAAATCAAACTGTTTCAACTTTTGAGAAAAATTGAACTGACTTGTCTTTATAAAAAGAAGTGACAGATTATATGATCATACACATGTTAAAAAACTAAAAAGACAAGTATAAGCAAGATTTTCAACTTCTAAAAATCCCCAAAATGTTGACTAATTTTTCCCTATTTATGCCAGGGGCCTTTCCAAAAATAGCTGGAAAAGGCCTTGCAACAGTAATGAGCCTAGTCAAACTACACAGTATGTCCTAGCTTGAAAAGATTTGGGAAAATATAATATCAACAACTCAACAGCAGTACATTTGTATATTAAAACATATTCTTATTTCCAGACAAGAAACCAGGAAATGGCCAGGCTCTTTTCTTGGCCATATAGTCTAAACAAAATCAATAACTGTCAAGGATAACTGTACATAGGAGCTGACAAAATAGCACATTTTGTATGCATCACACCAATATCACAGATTGTGAAAATTGTGGAAAAAAAAGAAGAATTAATATCAGGAAGAAAAGGGTAAATTGTTTGAGTAAAGAAATAACTTGAGGAAGAATTTGGACCATAAATTTAGCCTTGTTAAGCTATATACATTGTTGAATTTGTTACTATTTGTCACCATTTGTCACTTTTGAAGGACGTCCATCTTTTATATTCATCCATAATACATGTATAAAGTTTGACAAACAATCAGACTTAAGATTCACTATGCAAAAATCTATACTATATAGCATAGAATCAGATATACCGTAAAATTCCTAATAAATGCCCCTCCCCTAATAAAGTCCCCCCCCCCCACCCTATGTTTTTTGAGAAGGAAAAAATTTACTCACCAGTGCTGAACTCGAGAGTAAATCCATAATTTTATTCAAATCCATCAGAATCTTTTTTATTTTATAGTTTATTTAATATGTATCATATAAACTTTAAAACTTTAACAATTTCTAATGTTATTACGAAAGCTTATTTAACATTTAACTCAAAGTGTGTTTTAATAAACACTCCCACCCACCCCCCTCCTTTGGAAAATATTATGCCCCTGGGGGGTGTTTACTGGGAATTTCATGGTAAACTGTAACATGTCCATTGGATCAAATATATTATTTAACTAAATGTCTTCAACTGTTATGCCACCATGGATATAAACAATCAGCAGAAATTCAAGCACCGGTTCTAAAAATTGTTTCAATTGTTATCTTACCTGATGCATTCTTAGAAAATCATACAAGGCAACAACTTTATTTTCTGAGTATAAGTAGTCAGCTTTATTTAGTATTTGTTGTCTCACGTCTACAACTACAGAAAACAAAGAAATGCTTATTAATACATATACAAGTCACTTATTAATTTATAAATACATAAAGTATAGGATCTCACATAAAATTGCTTGAAATAATATAAAATTTATTAAACAATTTCAAAAAATGAATCCTTCTAGTTTTATTAAATGTTTTCAGATGAGCTTAATAAATTTCTAAGTGACAACAAATGTCATACTATTTTATCACTTTTTTTGACATTATATGTTAAATGTGTGTTATATAAAGAAATATGTAATGATTAAATTAAATGGTAAACAAAATATAAATATGTAATGATTAAAATAAAATGTAAAACAATCAAAAACATGTGATAAGCTGGTGGGGTTCAAATCTCAGGCCAAAATCAGATTCTTATAGTATACTAGCCTGTAGTATTATCAAGTTTTTATAACATCAAGCTTTTCTTTCATTTCCACCCCAAGTTAAATTTCCCAAAGAAGAAGCATACTATAGTGTTTCCCTGTCACAAGGGGGAAACCCCAGCTAACTTTCTAAATAGCAACTCCTTTGACGCATTCATGCTTGTTTTGGTTTACCTAAAATAAGAGAAAATTTTTAAATTATAAAAATTACAATGTACTTAAAAAAAAAACATGGTTTTAATTATACTACATATTTTGACAACCTGAAGTTAAAAGGGAAAACAAATCAATTTTTACAATTCAGTAATGTAGTTTTGAAAGTCTAGCCAAAATTATACTTCCTGTATACCCCTGTTAAATGACTCCATATGATATATAATGCATTAAATTTTGGCAAGAAAATTAGCTCTGGGTATTCTCCAGTTACTGTTTACACAATTCCTTTCCAAATACAATGCATTCATAAAACTCATTACAACTCTTGTCTCAAAATGTTAATTTCATGGCTGCTAAATGCACATAATTATGTAACCTAGAAAAGTTGCATGTACTGTACTACCAACTGCCAAATATCATAAAGCTTGATTCAAAGCCAATTTTAACTTGCTGATAAAAAGTGACAGGTTTAATAGGCAGTTAAACATACAAGTTTGCACATTTTTCGAAATCATGGCCTGGCTATAGACTACATGTGTATATTTAAAACAGAATCAAATAAAAAACAATCAAAGAATATATAGAAGACTATACCTATCAATGAAAATTTGAGTGTCAGTTCTTGTTGCGTGCAGGCATTTTCAATGTAACTCAATGATAAAAGGCAGGGTATGGTGTGGTGGCGCGATAGCTCAGTTGGTTAGACCACTGATTATCACTCCTGGGATCCTGGGTTCGAACCTTGGGATTTTTCAGAGACATTTTCAGTGTTTCCCACCTACCTAGAGGTGTACTGGTATGAAATTCAGGTAATCCTCACATGTATCAGTGCTATATACTGGGCATGTAAAAGAACCAAGGGGTCTATTCAATACGAGCTAGGGACTGGTTCCCAGATTCCATTGTATCTCATAGCTGTCTCTTAAAAATGTATACAATGTATACCTGCGTAGAGTGATCGTAAACGATTTTAAAGCAGTTTGATGTAGAACTAGAAACTATTCCAATAACGGAACAATTGCAACTTTTTGGATAAATAATAATCGTCCAACGTTCTGAGTGAAAACAGAAGCGGTGCATAAAATATCGAATGACATCTTTAAAAAATGAACATTTTTTTTAACGGACTTCCCAGTTCATAGGCTTTACCTAATTTCATATTAGTTAATTTTTTATATTTAAAATCAGCCTCTCTGGCCCATCTCTTTGAACAAAATTTTCAATTAATGGTGATATTTATTGTCAAAATCATTTTCCTTGATTTTACCTGGGACATAAGATAACTTATGTCCCAGATTTTACAGATATGTATGGTGTCCATTTCAATCTACTTAAAATTTGTCAACATGACATTTATGTTCCTTATGAATGGCTGTCATGAACTTATTCAGGGGCTCAATTACTAAGAAAATCGTTGAGCAAAATTAATTTTATGTGACAAACATCATATAGAATTTTGTGAGCCAGATGGTACAGTTTGAGAGATGGTTTCAACAGCCTATATTAAAATAACAAAATTTACTTTGTTTCAATTTCTCACAAAAAACTTTATGCACTCATTGAAATTCTATATCATTTCTCTTAAATTCCCTGCACTGATGTGCACAGGCATAAGGCATAAATGATGTGATGCTGTATATATTATTTTTTATTTAATTTTATTGAAGATAAATAGAAATAAATTGTTTAAAAATTCTACTAAGTAACTTTGTGAATTTCTTGATGAGTTAATTGTAAATAAGTAAATGCTAAATCTTATTATTATTATCAATTCGAGTCAGTGTCATATGGGATCAACTTTTTAATATAAATGATTTAATAACTTTCCTAAATCTTAAGAAATGATTTCTACTAGTACGAGATAATTTGTGCACGAATAGTCAAAATTATAAAGTGATCCGCTAAAATCAACATGAAAGCGTAAAGATCAAATCAGTTTGAACAAACATATCATTGTGTACCCTTTTTGTCTGTTGTCGAATGCTTCGCACACATCCTACTCTAAGCTGTGTCAACCTTAGAAAGTAATTCAACCGACTAGATGACATTTTGCGGACGATCTATCTCCGTATCGACTCTAAAATGAAGAGCTTTTATGTTATGGATAAAACCCGTAAAATATGATACGGTTTGGAAAGACCACAGGTGTTTGAAAAATACTTTTGAGGGCGTTCATTGCCAAAATTCCAGACGAGTAAAAGTGTTCCTTTTGAATACTACTTTTGAAATTGCGAACATGTATGCCTAGCATTTTAACTGTATCCGTACACTGCAAATAATAAGCCTCTTAGGACACTGTCTTAAGAAAACGTGTTTCCAGTTCCAGAACTCCAGGAATACATTTACACACTAACATGTTTAATAGACATAAGTAGATTCACATAGTTAAACGATTTTAATTCATTTATGGCCCCTTTCCCCTATATGACCGAGTTTTTAAGAACTTCTGTCATGACACTGTACAAATCAGTTGATCTCTGTCAAGAGCATGCTTGTTGACTGGGGTTTGTCATTTTCAAGTTAAACGACTTTTATCAGCATTTGTAAGTATAAAAGTTATGTATTAGATATTCTTGCCTGAATAAAAGATTGTAATACTAAATGCTCGTACAGCAAAATATGCAATAAACATCTCTATGTAGCAACAGTTCTCGACAACAACAAAAACTTTACCGCCAACAGGATGATTTTTTTAAAAGGTTCCATTTGAAAAGGTTCTGCGCAAAATGTCCTGATTATTTTTTTTTCAGAAACGGCATTATCAAGTCTATGGGGTTTAGATTGCCCTTACGGTCGGTAAAGTTTTATGAACGCACACAGACTAAAAGTGCTTTTAGTCCTGAAAAACTATGCAAATAAGAAATCCAACACATAAGTATACGCTTAATTAGCCTACAATTTGTCCTAGTGTAGATCCGATAGTAAACATAATTAGAAAAAAATGAAAATTCGAATTGTGATTTCTTTGGTTATCATCTATCAGTTTTCTAGGTTAAATGGCGTCGAAACAGGAAGGATGATTTGGGCTAACATCGGGTGATAAAAACATTCAAAGCAACACCAAGGGTGAAAACCATTTTACAGGTCTCCTGGTGATCAGAGTTGCATCTTTAGACTCCAGTTATTTAAACCCATTTAGTTGCCTCTAGATAAACAGCTAATGACAGTATTTCTGGTGCATGCTTCAACATTCAGCCACATGAGGCAAAATATATTGGGTCAATGTCATTACATTAATCGGTTACTATATAAATCATGCTAAACAAAATGAATTATTTAAAACAATATCATATTTGTTTACAGCATTTCAAAGAAAGGAATTTATTTTCGATATAACTACTGCTTCTAAAAAGAACATCTTTATTGTTAGCAATCCTAACCATGACCGCAATGAAGTAGTATTGTTGGTCTTGTTATGCAAACATACATCTATACACTTAATAATTCAAAGACTTTTCTTAGATTCATCTGGGATGTACTATAACGTATCGTATGTTCCAGGATACATTCTCCAGAGTTGTTGCTATATTGTACTAACATTCTTCTAAAATGGAATTCAGGATTTGTCAGAGTTTGAATTTCGAGATTCTTTACATATTTTTATATATGTACATATGTATAAGTTTTAATTCTCTTGGCGATATCATTTATCTGTTGTCAAATTGGTTATTTATTTGGCCAAACGTATTTTTGTGTCGGTTTGCTAAATTATTTGAAAACTGATAGATTGGTAGAATGATTGTTTCTAATGAAGAGTATATATTCTGGATTTAATATTGAGCTTTGAGATTGAGCGCAACAGACAGAAATAACGACAGTAGTTATCTTGTATTCTTTTGTCTTGTCGTGTACACGATTTTACTTAAAGAATGTATTTTCATTCTGTAGGGTGCACAAGTCGAAACACCCTGTTCTGTTATCTTATGATATTTTAGGCCTTCTCGAGAGAATTCTGTGTTCCCTACTAAAACTTTTATCCATAATACTAGTATTTAAGATACATGTACAGGTGAACATTGTTGATTTCTATTCTAATAAAACAATATGCAACCAGGAACATTATAAGACAATAGGCTTTCTATTTTCACATCGACATCCTGTGAAATTCAATGAATGTTGCATTGTATTCATTGCTTTGCACTTTCCAGTACCGTCCATGAACAGGCTCAATCAAACCGAGCCTGCAACATTTTCATTTTTTGCCGTGTTGGGCTTTCTTTAGAGATTTTGTTTTTAAAATTTCTAACTGATATTTGGGAATTTCTAACTGATATTTGGGAATTTCACTGGCCATTTTAAAATTAGCAAACAAAAATAAAGGATTTATTTATTTATTTATTTATAGATAGATAATTCCTGTATTTTAAAATTCAGAGGGCTAAACAAAATTGAGCTATGTTCAAATTTACTATATAATCAACTATGTTTAAAAACTATAATATTTTTATGTTCATTGGAGAACTATTCAGACTCAATACTAGTAATCGATCGGAAAATTCATTTATTGTTATATTTTTAGAAGTCAAATTTTGTTCACTTCCATTATTGAAACTTTCAACACAAAAACTGACAAAGTTTATGGCAGTCAACGTTTAAGATATTTATACATGTTTATGGTTTTCCCTTGAATTTGGCCTACAAATGCTTGTGTTACTATAGAATATGATATTTAAAATAAGAAAAAAACTTCACCACTCCATCGATTTCGATCACCCTAACCTACGTACAGTATTAACTTTAAAACGCATATTTCCTGTGAGACAGTATTCAGACAAAAGCAAAATACCATAATGATTGTCATTATTGAAACATTACTAGTATTTACCAAAAATCAAAAATATCTGTTTAACCCTAAACTTGGTATCAATTAAAGTACTTTTACATGTATATTGCTATGTTTCTAATTCAAATGTGCTAGATCCGTTTTTTTACAAAAGCAGAATAATTATAGATATGAATTGAAACATTGAAAAGTAAAGTGGATATGATGTCCTAACGCATCGCAAAATAAGTTTTTATCTGTGTTTTCACTTTGAATAATAATGTTTTATTTTCAACTTTTGCTGCTTATAAGTCTAATAATTATATTGTTCTATTGTCAAACGAATGCCAACGGACATTAAACAGAACATTTTCATCTGTATACACTGTTCAAATTCAAGTCGGTGCTTCGATTTAATTTTTTTTTTTTTTGCTTTATTGACATAGGGAATTTGTTGTTAAGGACATATCTATTTTGTGGCAATGAAATCATTTCAGTTGTGTGTCAATGATAGAAAATCGTTTAAAGTGACGATGTAATTGAATAAAGTTATATTTTGTATATAGTTATATGGTTGCTAAGGTCGTTTAGTTTCATGAACACCATCAAGTTTCAAAATCGGTATGAAAAAACTAATATACAAAAGCAAAGACAATTTTTCGAGGGTTTCTCATATCCCGATATGTAAATATCCCTTGTAAGGTACTGAAAATAAATAAATTTCCAGCAGTATGTCAGTTTTCAAGACAGACACTTTCGATATGTTTGAAACATGTGTCAAACTGAAATAAAACAAAAAGATGTACGGCGATTACGGAAACGTTTTTTAAAAGGCATATACATGCATAAAGTATTTTGGCGAATTATAGTATTTGCTTTATCTGAACTGGAATTATTACATTTTTTACGCCAATGGCATTCGCTGATATTCTCCATGTTCTAAATGTATCATTAGTACTCTCAAATGATCCAATTCAAACACTTTCAGAGCACAATGGTGTCCTTATTCAGTAACTTTTCAAAATGGATCTACAAGATGTCTTGCTTTGACAACGCCTCTTATACAGAATGTCATTGTGTGTTTACATGAACGGAATTAAGATTTTGAGAAATTTTGCAAAAAAGATAATTGTTAGTTAAAACAAAATAAAAACACTATAATTATAATCTTCTTTTTTATTTCATTTACATTTCTTTCTTATATCATTCGGTCGTTATGACCTATATACACAGTGCATAATGTATAAGATATAGACATAGGTTGGTTTAAATAAATTTGAAAGAAGACTTTACCTTTTGAAAATACCGTGGAACGATTTGTGGTATTTTCACAATTTACCAGCAATAAAAAATAAGAATTAAAATATATGTATTATATTTCATTTCAAATTGCTATATGCATTATATTCCATTTGAAAAAATAAAACAAAGACAGACGAACTGAACAAATACTGTTTCTAATGCAAGTATTCCATATACAAAGTACACTTAAAAATACACGAATCTGTAGACTCCAAATTTTTCTCATTATGAAGAGAGAAAATACGAAAAGACTGAAAATACGAAAAGACTATCAGTCTTCGAGCGTTAATGAATCCTCATGATGTACGGACGCCGTATCTGTTATATTGTTGTTTAGTTGTGCACCATTTTGCTATCTTCAAATCAAGTGGTTGATTTTCTCTCTACAGTTTTAGTGTCTATATCTTTTATGGCAGCTTTAAACTTATCAGCAAAGTTTGCTACAACGGCAAACATTTGATCCGACTTCTGGTACAGAGGTTCCCCGAATTTCGTCTGTAAGAAAACAGTTTGCAAGAGTCAAATAAATGATTGATGGTGATGTTGTATGCAGTATTGATAATGTGATTCTGGGGAACACCATTGTTTAAATTATACTTATATATATAATTTTGTTTGTTATAATATGCTTTCTTATACTTTTTAAATAAAGGTTGCATGCACGTCCAGACTGTAAAGATTGTTTTATTTCTTATTATTTCTGCAGTGACATTGTTTCTTTAATTGTTGTACTACTTTCTTATACTGCTAAATTTGATACACCATTTCGATAATCAAACAAGACAAATTTATGAACATATATCACTATATAGATTTCAAAAAAGCTTTTTAACATTCTTATTACACGAAACAATTGTAACCAATTCTTTTGATCTTAGATAAACATAAAAAAGTCAGAAAATAGTCGACGTTGGCGCAATCACAGAGGCTATTCTGCTTTGCAATGCACAAAAGTTGTATCTTGAATTTAGTTTCAATTATTGTACCCCGTCCATTGATCACTTACCAGTATTTTTCTATATTTATGATGTAACTCCCCACCTCTTCTGTCCAATTTCTCCAGTTTCATCTCGTATTCAACTGTTAAATTCTGTAAGTATAATAAATTTAATTTACTGAACATACTATATATGTATTGAAACAAACAATGCAATATTTAAAATAAAATACATACTAGTAAATACATATATTCGAAAATGTAAGTACTGATTATTGTTATTGTTAATATAAAACAAGAAGCTGTTGATGCCAGAAAAAAATATTGGCAATAATTTCTACGATATTTGACGGAAATTCGAAAAATAAATATCTAATTGCATATAACACCTTTTGTAAATATGCCAAGGTTTACATAAAAGTGATTTCCATAATACGTAAAACGGAAACACTTATATCATTTACAAGCAACATTCCCGTTCAATTTACACCTTATCAACAATCAATTTTAACAGGTATTCTACAGTTTTCGTACAGCAATATATAAAATTATAATATTATAAAGAAAAATGTGTGATACAATTGATTTAAACTTTTGCTTTTAGAATCTGATGGAAGAATGTCTATTAACGAAAGGTGGCTTTAACAGGACACCGTTTTATTCAGGCATGTTTAAAAAGAGAAGAAAACATCAAGAAGTACACATAACTTGAATGCAAATCATACGTCACTGACAAATGGAATTTGTTTGTCAAGTTATCGGTCTCCTTGTTCATGCTTATTTCAAGGACAAATAATTCACATCGGAGGAAAGCAATACCATATTTTTCGGGGGGGGGGGGGGGGGTCACATAGCTGATTTCCTTTAAAATATTTGTTGAAATCAAAAAAAAAATCAAATTTAAGGAAACTATATTGGCAAACCAGGCTATGTTTCGCTTTAAACGATTCTACGATACTGTACAGTTTTTAATCTTCCTACCAGTCTATAAAACTGTAACATAGTTGTACGTGTCTTTAACAGAACAACAAAAATGATTTTGTTACCTGCGCATCTTGTTGAAATTTGTTGTCTTGTCTGGAGCAATACACTGGTTTGGATTTCAATGTTTTTAAATGCTTTTTCACTTTCGACAAATCACACTTTAATACTGAAAAACAATAAATCAATTTATTTTTTCTGATATATTTAGATTTGTTAAAATTCTGCTGTATGATGAAACTGGGTGAACATGGAAAATGAGACAAAGTATTTGGTAAAAATCAGTTGGAGTGTGATATAGAATTCTCTTTTAGCTATGTTGTATGACATATTGGTTATAAAAGATAAAGTGATAGGATAAGAACAGAAACTTTGTATGTTTCGACATATTAAATTTATTGTCAATATATACATGTAGAATAATTTAAACCAATTAATACAATCATGTAAATATATGTTTGGTAAAACAAAGTAAAATTCAATACGATTGATCAAGGGCCAATGTTGACAATTTATTATGTTATCAATACGTTAATTGTTTTTTGGTCTCAGTCTCTATATAATGTGCTACTGTTGTTATTTTGAATTATTTTTTAAAGCAAACACATCTTATCCTATCAAACTATATGGTCTTTATGTGATGAATAAAATAAAACAATTTTACCTTCGCTTTCAGCAGCTACAGACTTAACTGAAATCTGTTCACATTTTTTCACCATCTGCACACTTTCCGTCCATTGTAACAGGCCAGGATCGGACATGCGCAGTTGTTCTACAAGGAAATGAATTAAGGTGTAACCTGTATCCTTTCCGCGAACACTCAGTATCTGTTTTTTAAAAAAACACATATAATAAACATATGCAGTGAAAATTTATAGGTAAACATACCCGATAAACATATGCACTTAAAATCTGCAAATCCAATGAACAATGGTTAATTAATAGTTACCTCAAAATAAAGTTTGCATTTGCTTATAA
>NW_026863216.1:0-11963 GCF_026571515.1 Ruditapes philippinarum
CCAAAAATTTAGATGCAAGGAACGGCTGCTAATGGATCGGAAACAATGATCACTGTGTCAGAAATGGTCAGCTGAAAATAATATGTTGTGTCTTGCATAACAGCTAAGATCTCCTGCTTTAAAAAGGACTGCAAGTCATTGCAATCGGGCACAAATCATTGTCACAAAAAGTGAGCTTTTTCGTGTGTATTTCAATATCTGTTTCGGCAAAAAAGCCAGTAATAGCCAAATATTAAATATAGCATTGAAATGTAAGTCCAGTGGTATCACTAACAAAGTCATTTTAACGTAAAGTGTGTGGCTTAATGCACACGTCACGTTGTAACAGACGGTGTCCGGAAGGGAATTTTGAGCTCTGCGCTGCTGACATGCGTTTGCAAACTACAGAAAACTGTTATGCAGGAATGTTCTCTAACTTCAAGAATAGGTCGAGTTCGGAAACAATGATTAATATATACACCCCTACCCCCCATAATACTGGTGATATATAAAATACGATTATAAATGCAGAAACTTCAAATATAGCATGTATAGTTATTTATAAGTTCTGATATTTGATTCATTTTCAAATCTGTTTCTTATATGTAAATTCGACCCTGGCCTATTCGAAACTTATGCTCAAAATCTATATTCAATTGTAGTACAAATGCAATCGCAACTACTCGGCCCTTTCCGTCAGTCTTCGGATAAGGACTATATTGTAGATAATAGCCGAGGCAGTTCCGAATGGTACAAATGTTTATATTATTAAAAGGGAGACAACTACTAAGACATAAAGCCAAGCAAAACGCTGGTGAATAGAACATTTACCATTCCCACACATTAAATGACCCAAACTAAATAACGAGAAATAAGAAAGAGGAGACTGTTTGAAGAAAGTAGGAAATTCTCTAGAACATTTTTTTATTTATACTTTCCTTGTTAAAGTCGCCCATCCGTCCATAGTAAATTCTTCTTCAGTATAATTTCGGATATTTTATTTCCATTTTTCCCATTTCTATCCTGTTTGTAATTTTTATGACTCCAGTTTGTATTCTTGATTTTTTGCAGTTTGTTCATATTTACTTTTTACTTCGACCACATACTTTTTAATAATATTAATTTAAAAACAAAAGTTAAAGCTATTAACGGGAAAAGCCTAACAGAGAAGATTAACAGGGTCAGCCTATAAACAAAAATAATAGAATAAAATAACGTTGTAATGTCATCTCCTCTGCGACAATCCCAACAAGATTATTGTTGAAGAATACACTGACTGTGGAATGTCCCGCATAACATGCTTTAGTCACTACTCGACTTTTATTCAAATGAATGATCTATAATGGAACTTGTCAGAAAGTTATTGGCCTTCATGTTAGGGTTAGGGTAGATTTGTTTTTCAGACATTTACTATATGAATTTTGATAGTGAAAAACGGACAAAATGAATGATTAAACACAATATAATAAGTTGAATTATTAAATAATTGTAAAATAACTAGGTGTATTGACTGAGCTTATTATTTGACTAGATACTCGTTTCATGCAAATGACAGAACGGTATCTAAAGGATAACCATCAAAAGAGTGAGAATTCGATAATACACAACATAGTGATGTTATGATTAAATGTCGCCAAATACCAGTCTTAATGTAACGGTCTACATGTTACTTGTACCCGCAAAAAAATGGGTCTTTACCTTATCAAAAAACTCTATATCCATTAATGCGGAATAATGCATAAGGCTCACAAGAGCCAGACGAAAACTCCAAGATTTGAGATAATATGACATTCCAGTTACTTTTCGGCTAAAAGTCGTAAAAATATCAAGGTATTCTCTACCAAAAAATTAATCAGCAGACAAAGGAACAGACTTATTAAGCATACCAGGTAAACCTTTCGGTCGAATAGAGCATTGAGCTCACATATGTCAACCAGCTTTTTCAAGATTTGAGCTTAAATTGATCTTTTTTACCGCTGTCGGCTTAATGTCAACAAAATACTCCAGAATATTACCGCAATCACATACAGTATATCCCAAGTGATAAATAAAGTCGGCTAAGCATGCGTATCGTGGCATATATATCTGCCAACAGTTAACCATATAATTACCGCGTTAACTATCTGAGTAACTAGTTAGTTCTTGTGTTAACACGATAACAACAGTTGTATCATAGTTTGGGGACTTTTCAGATGAAATGTGTAAGAGTTAAAAAGTATACATATACATGTACATGCACAGTGCGTGAACTGGAGTGCAGGTATTAGTTACCCGCACTCCAGAGCATGCCCATTGATAGACTCATTTTTTTATGGGGTGACGGAAGAGAAAGCGATAGAAATATCATATTCAGATGCTCGTTCATTGGTTACTTTTTCCCGGGGTTTCATATTGTGACAACAGGGAACGTGTTTTTATGTTTGACTATGATACAAAAGAAAAAGAACATCAAAACACTCGGCAATCTGATTAATACTCGGGGCTACGCCCCCTCGTACAAATCAGATAGCCTCGTGTTTCGATGCTCTTTCTATTACATATTTATCATACTACGTAATAGAAAGAGCATCGAAACACGAGGCTATCGGGGGGGCGAAGCCCCCGAGTATAAATCAGATTGCCAAGTGTTTTGATGTTCTTCCTCTTTTGTATCTTAGTCAAATCAAATCTTGCCTTCGCGGTCGCCGGTCCGAAACCCGTAGTGTCTCTACCAGTGTATAAACAGTATACCTAAAGAATAGTTCAAAAATGTTGTTTTTTAATGGATTCTTCGGCTGGAAAAGTGTATAGAGGTCCATGGTTAATATTCTGAAGGACTCAACTAATCAATTTTACAGGTATGACTTATTTATAAAAAAAACAAGAACGTGTTTGTTAAACACAAATGCCCCCGGCTCCGATTCTTGTAAGTAGCAATATTTCAAAAATGTTTACCCATTCACTCAGTTATGGACAGAAACATTGCCAAAAAATTGTAAACACAAGTTATATAGCTTGACAGAGTCATGGCATTTTGTAATTATGAAATATATAAGCTGCCAAGCCATTGCTATGACTTGTGAAGTGATAAATATTCAACTTTATCAAATATATATAAATGTAAGAAATCTATACTTGGCATTCTTGACCTTGACCCACTGACACCTATAGAATATCATTCAAGTTATCTTCCTACCAAATTAATATGAAATACACCCGTCAGTAAATAAAGGCTGTATGGGCAAAAATGTTAAAATCTATTTTGAGCATTGATGACCTTGACCAAACTGACCCCTAATTCCATCCAAAGGAAGAATACCATGCAGGTTATCTTCCAACCAAATATAAAATAAATCTGTCGATAAATCAAGGCTGTATGGGCCAAAGAGTAAAAATCTATTTTGAGCACTAGTGACATTGACACACTGATCCCTAACTCAATCAAAAGGAAGAATACCATGCAAGTTATCTTCCTACCAAATATGAAATATATATGTCAATAAATAAAGGCTGAATGAGCAAAAGTGTAAAAATCTATTTTTAGCACTGGTGACCTTGACCCAGCTGACCACTAACTCCATCAAATTCATTTTCCTATCAATTATAAATGACATCTGTCTATAGAATATTGTTAATACACCTGTAAAAATGTAAAAATCTATTTTTAACATTGGTGACCTTGACATTGGGGACATTGACCTTGACCCAAATGCACGACCCCTTACTATACCCAAAGAAGGAGGACCTCCCTTGGCATGTTTGTATTAAACATGAAAGACAACAACCAAAAAATAAAGGCTGTATGAGCAAAAATGTTTAAATTTATTTTCTACACCAGTGACCTTGACTTTGACCCTAGAAACCACTTACTCCACAAAAAATTAGAGGACCATTAGGGGTACCCACCTACCAAATATGCAAGATATCATTAAATAAATTAAGCAATTAATAGGAATTTACGATAAATCCAACTTGCCAGAATATGTTAACCAGACAAGGCCCTATTTTCAAAGTGAAAAAAGGGAAATAACTGGGAAATATGGATGACAGAGTTATAATACTTGGCAATATCATGTTCTTTGTATTGATATGTAAGTGTGGAAATTATGAAGCCATTAGTGTAGATAGAACTTAAGATATTTCCGTTACTTGCCGTTTTAGGTTAACCATTATACATTTTCTAAGTGCTGAAAATGGCAATTACTTAAAAGAAAAACAATAAGAAAAATCCATTTTGCCGTTCTAGGTTAACCTCGTACGGACAGACGGACAGACGGACGGATTTTGGGTTTAGGGGCTATTTTCTTTTTTATTTTCTTTGTTTTCTTAAGGGCTACTAGCCCATAAACCCTTTGATCACGGAATGAACCTATTGTTCTCTTTTGTTCTCTTTATTGTTATATAGCCCCTAAACCCAAAATGTTTGCTCGGACAGACGGACGGACGGACGGTTCAATTACTATATGCCCGGGGGCATAAACGCTTTTTTGTTAACTTTTTTAAATGATATTTCAATAAAATCAATATAAAAACAGAAACACAATATTACAGAATTGTGTGATACAAAATTAAACTTGCAAACAAACATAAACCAAAAAAGATATAAAACGTAAACTTTTTGCGAATATTACATTCGGAAACTAAAGCTGCGGTCTCACTTATTCCTGGCAGAGCCCAGGACCACCCCGGTAAGTTACCGGGATGATCCGGGACGATCCGGGGTGAAATTATTGTTGCGGTCACACTACGGTAATTCCCAACTAACTACTCAGGATGCGCTCCTGATCATCCAGGCAAATTTACCCAGGTGAAGCTACGGTTCATGCCGGTGCTTCACCGGTCGTTCCCGGATGACGCCGGAAGAGCCCCGGTCAATCCAGGCAGAGCAACGGCAGAGCCAAGGACGATCTAAGCAGAGTCCCGTTAGAACCCCTATGAAAACGCGCGAAAATGATAACATTGATACATATTTTTTATTCAATATAATATCTATTGTTCTGGAATAGTAATTCATGATGATTTTCTGAAAAATCCTTATCCAAGACTGGATAGGAGGGAAATGCCAGGGGTTTTAATACAAACAAGTGCAATCATCGCAAATTGTCGTGATTCTTTTAAAATGAACCGGGCTTTGCCGGGGCTCTACCGGGATCAACCGTAGCTTCATCGTCATCGTCCGGGCTCTGTCGGCATCCTCCGGGGCTCTGCCGACATCCTCCGGGTCTCTGCAGCATTCACCGGGGCTCTACCGTAGCTCTACCGGCAATATCATACCCCGGATCATCCACGGTTTTTGCCGGCAGAGCTACGGTGCTTTCCCGGTGTAACCCCGGCCGTTCCCGGCAGAGCTAAGGATGAAGCCGGCAAAGCTATACTTCCCGGATCATCCCGGACCACCCCGGTGATATTAGATATTTTATTCCATCCGGGGTCGAATACCGGATGTTCCCGGATCATCCAGGACGTTGCCGGCAGAGTTACGGATGTACCCCGGTGTGCGGTCGTTCCCGGATCACCCCGGACGTCTACCGGGGCTCTGCCGGGATGTAAGTGAGACTGTAGCTTAAAGTAATAGCATGTATAAAGAAAAATATGTAAATAAATTTTCTCAATGGAAGGAGAACCTTTCTTGCACATTTAAAAAATCAATACATTTAAACAATAAATTAATAAATAAATAATTTAAACAATGTCACCTTACCACAGATACAGCAATATATCCGTTTTGTGCAATATACTCGTTTTGTTATAACGATATCATTTAACAACTTGAACGTGTATTTAGTATATTGATATATATTAGCATATATTTCCTTTTTGTTATTATGATATACTAGTATTTAGTATAGATTTCCTTTTTGTTATTATGATATACTTGTATTTAGTATAGATTTCCTTTTTGTTATTATGATATACTGGTATTAAGTATAGATTTCCTTTTTGTTATTATGATATACTTGTATTTAGTATAGATTTCCTTTTTGTTATTATGATATACTTGTATTTAGTATAGATTTCCTTTTTGTTATTATGATATACTTGTATTTAGTATAGATTTCCTTTTTGTTATTATGATATACTTGTATTTAGTATAGATTTCCTTTTTGTTATTATGATATACTGGTATTAAGTATAGATTTCCTTTTTGTTATTATGATATACTTGTATTTAGTATAGATTTCCTTTTTGTTATTATGATATACTAGTATTTAGTATAGATTTCCTTTTTGTTATTATGATATACTTGTATTTAGTATAGATTTCCTTTTTGTTATTATGATATACTGGTATTAAGTATAGATTTCCTTTTTGTTATTATGATATATTAAGCTTATGTTTTACTATTTTGTTATGATTTTAGTCAGCAGCACCTTAGTAGAACAACCGACGTTCCGTAAGCTACCTGAATACATATGTATTTAATCAAAAGGTCGTGGCGATATTCGAACTCAGAGTGCATTCGGCTGTTGGTTTGTATTGGGCGACATAAACCACTAGGTCACGGAGGCACAGTTTTCACTTGTTAAAAGTAAGTACGTACATTGCGCTTGCCAATAAATAGAAATGAAGAAACTTACATATAAAAACATGCAGCCTATAGAGTCTCCACAGTGATTTTTCGTAAATTTTAGCCAAAAATGATTAAAATTTATAATGGAATTGCCCTACTGTGAACTAGGAAAAGTCCACACGAATTTAAGGGAGTAAAGTAATATTTTAAAAACATGAGCTACCAACAGTATATAGCCTGGTCCTGGAGGTTTTACTGGTAGCAAAGACTAATCGCTTTAGTACTTTTTTATTATCATTTTTAAATAATGTTTTTGTGATTACATAAAAAAAACCTAAAGTTTCACATGTTTTTTATGTATTTAGTTTAATGACATTTTCAGAATTAGTTTGTTTGAGATTATAGATAAGCATATATGACTAATAATTATTATAGTTGTTGAAATATGATTTTTTTTCAAAACGGCATATATTAAGATTTTTTGATATATATGATCAGTACATGTGCTGGGATTGACAAATATGCATTTTATTTGGATTTTAAAGGCGTTTTGAGCTCCAAACCCCAAGTGTCTGTGCAAATGACTTGCCAATTCACAAGTTTTGACCGGTTTATTTCTGGTATTCAACCTTGCCATACATAATTACCTAATTATAATGCAAAATTGAAGACATAAAGCACCGGCTAACAGATTTATACCCGATTTTTCAAATGTCCCGGAGTTCTTGTGATAACCCTGAAGATGTCACAGAGTTCTTATGATAACTTTTGTTATTGCCAGTGTGTTTCTTGCGCTAAATCACGGCACGTTTTAATAGCGTTTATTATCATTCAATAAGATTGTAAATCATTATGAAATGCAGTACGATTATCCTTTGCACAAAAATGTGGATAAAACGTTGGTCTTAAGTGTCTTCAAAGGATAAAAAGGTGATAGGCTATCATCTACAGTAAAAATTGAACCAGCGGCCACTGATATCCAGCAGTATAATGGCTTAAACGACAAAACAAAAATGTCTCAAAACGTACACGTTGTTCTCAGTTTCACATGTTTTAAGCAACCACCTTTCTTAAGCAGACAATATACAAGCATGTTTCCCTTACCTAAGGGCTAAGTAATTTGTATTATTTTATACCATAATAAATAAGTAATAACCAGGAGAATTTCCACACCTATGTCTTAAAAAAGTACGATACATGATAAAAACTCAACTGCGGTTGGCTCTAACTACCGATCTCTCGAAAGAATTTGAACTGTCCTTCCATGTTCCAGATTTACCTAGAATGGGATTTCAGTAATTATGCATGGGCATTCAAACTAGAATTCCCCAGATGTTGCTTGTAAGTGTCGCAAGTTCTTTAATGTAACTTAAAACAACAGACAAAACTTTGAAACATATTAATCGCTGTACTATTATAACTGCTGTTTTACATAGAAAACAAATGTTTCTCTGATTGATGCAGTAACAAAGATGCTTAACTGAGAAAAAATAGACTGTATGCCTGGATGAAAATGATAAAGAACCAGAAAACTGCTAGGGGCCGGAAACTGCTAGGAAACCAGTACATAAATCCTTTTTCCAGTCTACGAGAATTACGAAATCTGCGTCAAACAAAAAAAAAAACACTATGAAAAAGAAACGGGGGGGGGGGGGGGGGGGGGGGGTAAGAAATAATATCTCTTGAACTAAAATTCACTCAAAACCAACATAATATATCCTTTTTTTGCGCAAAGGATGAGTGCACTACATTTCATAATGATTTACAATTCGTTGAAATAATAAAAACGCTAAAACGTGCCGTGATTTAGTGCAAGAAACACACTGGCAATAACAAAAGTTATCATAAGAACTCTGTGACATCTTCAGGGTTATCACAAGAACTCCGGGACATTTTAAAAATCGGGTATAAATCTGTTAGCCGGTGCTTTATGTTTGCAATTTTGCATTATTATTAGGTAATTATGTATGGCAAGGATGAAGACCAGAAATAAACCGGCCAAAACTTGTGAATTGGCAAATAATTTGGAAATTTTACTCAAAACTACCAGATTTGAAGCAAATGGTCTGTGAATTAGTTTTTGACACGTAATACAAGATGTAAGACAAGCTTAATCATTAAAGTTTAATTTAGCACCTAAAACTCATTTTGGAAAGATGAAAATAACCATTTTAAACGAGTGTTTTTGTAGTATATACAGATGTTTTCCGACGAACTCCGTGACAGTTATCACAAGAACTCCTGAACAAGTTATCATAAGAACTCCATCCTTCGTGTAACACTTCCTCCCCCGTGAAAAAGTTTTCGCGCCATTCAACGTTGAATTTGTCTCATGCTTACTTTCTCGTGCGAATCAAAATGTAAAAATCTTGGCGATGATCAACCTTAATTTCCGCATGTTTTTTACTTGAACTGTAACCTATTTACGGTACCAGTGTCTATAGTGAAAGTTCTTCGAAAAAGAATGTTAAGTCTCGCTACTTACAGCCAGTGCGCTCGATTGTTCTCAGTGCTTGATAGTAAAACTGTATAATTTTTTAAGTTCAAAGGGCCATAGTTCTGTCAAAATTTATATTTACAATAGCTCTTCTACTTTTCGAATAGTCGAGCGTAAACAAGAGATTTAGTCATGCAATCTTAAATAGTAACCGGGATATTTTAACTGCCTCAAACAGGACACCATAGAAACTGACTGAAAGTTGTAGCAATGAATCAAATCAATTGGATGGCCATTTCCAGGAACAAACTTACTGTTGATTTTAGCACTGACGAAACTAACAAAAGTTCGATGGATGATGCTAAAACTCTATCATTTTTTTTTTTGGTATATCGTCTGACATTATAAAAACAACAACATTAACATGACATCCCAACTCACAAAAAAGTTATCGGCCATATCCAGCTGACCATTGTGTTAAGCTAAGCTTGTAAGTAAGGAAACTTACCAAATTTGGTGTCCAAAACGTTATCCATTTAACATTGACGCAAAACATGTTCAGAGACGGTTTCAATGTTGCATGACTTAATTAATCTCACTCATGAAGGCAGGCATTTAAACATTTTTTATTATGAATAAAAGTGAACTATGTCCGATTGAAATAAGTACACGAAAATTCCGTGCGAACATAATTTTATCTACACTTGTAACTGTCCTAAGTTTTAAGGCCATGCAAATATTTTCTATAGTTTTATATTTTCAATGTGAACATACATTTAATTTCAGTTAGATTTATTTATAATTAAATGCGTTTAACCATTTATCTGTTCTTTACACTTAAACGTCGTATAAGTCGGATACAGTTACTCGTATTTTCTTCGAAAGAGTCTTCTTACAGACGTAAAGAAGACAGTTCGCTAGGGCAAACAACAATTTATCCTCAGCTTCGCCTCGGACAATTTGTTGTTTATCCTAGCAAACTGTCTCCTTACGTCTGTAAGAAGACAATTTCGAAGAAAAACTCGTACTATATCCATTACTTATTCAAAAATCCTTCGATGCATGAAAAAGTTACAGCCCGGACACGATTTGTGAATCTATTAATTCTGTTAGTGTGACCTTGGCTTTTGAGGTAGGGAGGCAATTCTTGGTTTCGACACATCGTCTTGATGTGGTAGACATTTGTGCCAAGTTATTTCAAAATCAATGTATGACAAAGTTACAGTCCGGACAAGAATGAAGTGGGGGTGCACAGACAGACGGACGGACAGGCGGTGCGATAATTGTAATATGCCTCCCTTCGGAGGGGATGGGCATAAAAAATCAGGAGGCGAATGCCCCCTGACCCCCTAATTTTCCTCGGTCAAAAAACAAGTCTGGCTACGCCATTGCATAGTAACATATCAGATTGAACACAATAATAGTTAAGTCTGTCAAGTTCATTTTGATTTTTATATCCACGGACAATTTACACTAGGATGAGCATAATGACACTTTAAGCTGATTACAGAAATGTTTCAGTATCATTATCACAAGTTTACATAAAATAACAACTCTCGTATCTTTCAGATATATTTAATTATTATTCCTTACATCTATAAATAAAAAGTTCACATAAAGTTATGTTAATACAACATTGATTAACAAAAGCTGTTAATAGGACAGCATGCTGGACTATTCTCAAAAATTAATACATGAAGTAAAAAATGTCAAGATAATGATTGTATGAATTAACAAAGACAATTAACATTTGAGCCGTGTCATGACAAAACCAACATAGTACATTTGGGACCATGCTGTTTGCTTACAAACCCTTTTACAAGTAGAGAAACTGATAGCAAACAGCATGGATCCTGATCAGACTGCGCGGATGCGCAGGCTGGTCTGGATCCATGCTGGTCGCAAACCCACTATGTTGGTTTTGTCATGACATGGCTCATTTTATTTAAGATATATGACATAGTTATGAGTCTTGGATAGTGACCCAACAAGTTATCAAAGGTCCATAAAACAGATGTGTCACATTTATAGCCCTTGGTAGGTGACCTTCAATTATGACTCTGAAGCTGTTTTGGAATCACATGGACATACATACCTAACAAGGTTTTTGGTTGGGTTTTATGTCACACCAACACAGTAGATGTCAAACGGCGCCTTTTTAGGTTTTCTGAGGAAGACCTCAGGTGCCCCACCTTGCATTATTTGAAACATCAGCAGGCTCCTATGGCAACTTCCCAGCTTTAATGTTAGAGGAAGACCTAAAAAGCCCCTAAGTGCATTAAATATGCAAAAGAAGGCACCTGAGAACATTTTACCTACAATCTTTATGCTACTTGAATAGCTTCCTCACAATTTCAGGCAGGATTACATAAATGTGAGAAGCTTCTATTTCAAAGTCAGATAGTAATTTTCAAAATTGGATTGTGCACTGTAATGAAATTAGGTTTCATTGACTAAATAATTAACATGAGAAACTGTATTTGTTATATTCTAGAATCAAAGCAGACAACATTTATGAAACACTAGTCTCCCTTCATTACCAGAACAAGATATCAAAAAAACTCACAAATATCCATTAGATATTGCACAATCCCTTTTACTACTTTAATTATTCATTAATTTACTCTTTCATTCATTCATTCATTCATTCATTCATTCATTCATTTAACATGAACTTAAACAAACATTTCTGAACTTACTTTAGACATAAAACTCACATATACATAAATTATGACAATGTGATATACACATACATACTTTTTCAATTACATACTGAATGATTAATAATGAAGTAAAATTATCTATTATATCTTCATCATTATAAATATTTTCTGGATTTTCTTTGAAAATGTTGCATAACGTTTCTACAATTTTGCTCTTTGATTCATAAACTATAAACACATTATACATGTAATTGAAAATGGAATGTTTTGACATACACATTATTTCACAATGCAATTGAATTCACTTGTTTTCAGCCACATACTTGGTCTATATATTATGTGTTGTCATAAAATCTTAAACTTGTTGTTTTCACAGAATTTATCATTTTTTTAA